>NC_037675.1:83585839-83885839 GCF_003255815.1 Theropithecus gelada | reverse complement strand
ATTTATTTTTACTAATACTGTAGAAATTATCAAAATATTTAAGTCTCTTAATTAGGAATCCTAGTTACTTATATAGCCTATAATATTAAATATGTGACTAGCAAACTCAAGATAAAATGCATGTAATTTGGAATACATTTCCACCTATCTTGTCACATTCTCTCTGAAATTCAGTTGGAAAATATAACAATTTTTTCCTGAATGTGTCCATGAATAAAACAATTTTAAAAACTGACCTTCTGCATGACTCGAAATATTATCCTTGGCATGGATTTCTGTCATATATTTGTAAAACAGCAACACAAACGCTCTATGTAAGATGGAAACCGCATATACACACTTTTTTTTTTTTTACCACCCTCAGTCTTCACCTATGTAATAGCAATGTGTGTCTCTATATCACTTGTCTTTTAATTTGTCTTGTCTTTTGTTCAATCATTGCATGCCTCTATGATATAAATATTATATTACCATGCCTTCTAAGGTCATTGATGAAAGGTATTTTGTTCATCCTGGCATCTTCTATTCAGGTTTTGGCATATAGTAGGCACTATAAATAAAGTACAATCAATGAAGTAATGCTCTGCATTTTAAACTAAAGATCACTAACTAAAGTCAAATAACCCAAGTAATTCATTCGAGTACACACTGTTCAGCTGGAACCCAAACAGAAATCCAAGCTTTTATTCTTCAAATACCAGCAGTGCTTTAGAGTTTGTCACTTGGCCTCTCCTAATCTTGTACCTAAATCCTGACATGTTTATAAAGCCAATCACTTTATAAAATGCTTTGACCTACATTTTTGTTTTTTATAAGCCTCCGTTTTATACCCTATGAAATGATGAAAAAAGCAGTACCAAACTTACTGAATCATTGTGAGAATTAAATAAGATAATATATGTCAGGCATTTATTCCAGTGCCAGTACAAGCTAAGTTTTTTTTAAAAAAAAAAACTTTTGTATTAGCTATTATGATAACATCATATCAGACTTACTCTTTATATAATGCAATAAAAAATAAATTGCATTTGAACTGCAAAAAAGAAAACAAAAGTTTAGATCAAGTTATAAAGAAACAGATATCAAAAATAATGTTTAAAGTGACAGGGATATTAGCACTCAAGCAAGTCTCATATCTTTCAGTGGAGGTTTTTTGGAAGAAAGATAATGGAAATGCAAAGAACAATATTAGTCAATAACACTGTATATATGAATAATAAATATATTCGGGCAACACAAGAGAGAAGCCTAGGAATGAAGGTAAAATTCCTAGTGACACAACACATTTTGACCCTTCTGAGGCCAACATTTTTAGTTCTCACATGAATCAGGAGTAATATTGCCTTAAAATTTCAGTTGTTCAAATCTGGAGTCAGACCGTCTTGATTTGAGCTTAGCCCTCCAATGCCTAGCCGTGTGATTTTGGACCAGTTACTTAACCGCTCTGTTTCAGTTTCCCATTTGTAAAACTGAGATTATAACATGTGTTTTAAATATTTGCTATGAAGATATAATACCTGTATTAGTCTGTTCTCATGCTGCTAATAAAGACATACCCAAGACTGGGTAATTTATAAAGAAAAGAGATTTTCTTTAATTGACACAGTTTAGCATGGCTAGGGAGGCCTCAGGAAACTTACAATTATGGCAGACGGCGAATGGGAACCAAACACGTCCTTCTTCACATGGCAGCAGCAAGGAGAACTGCCAAGCAAAAGGGGGAAAATCCCCTTATAAAACCATCAGGTCTCATGAGAACTCACTATCATGAGGAAAAGGTGGGGAAAACTGCCCCCATGCCTCAATTATCTCCACCTCGTCCCTCCCATGACACATGGGGATTATGGAAACTACAACTCAAAATGAGATTTGGGTGGGAACACAGCCAACCCATATCAATACATTTATTTTTATAAAATGGGGAATTGTAACCACTACTTAGTGACAAAGTGTAAGGAATAATGAACATTTATCAAAAAAATGAAAGCATTAATTAATTTTTGTATAACAAGCCTGTTAAAACTGCCTCACAATTATAACACAAATTTATAATTTATAGCTTTAGTGAAATTTAGTGTATTGCATTTAACTGGAAGAAGTTTTGGAATGGAATGTGAACTTCATGAAGGAAGGCATTAACTGTAATGTATATTGTTTTATCTTAGTTCTTTGCTTATTTGGCCAGCACATAAATTTGCTCAAAAATTATATATTGGATAAATGGTTAAAGCAAAAGGGATACAGTTAATTATGTGCCAAATTCCTTGTTAAATATTTGCCCCCATCCCACAAAGAGTCTCAAAATCTTTCTGCCCTTTTAATAAAAATTGTCCTGAGCTCATTCTTCTATCAGAAACTACATAGTAAAGGAATTCACCTAAAGATAAAGAAAAGATAAGTTCTTCAAAGAAATTTACTTTAAAGACACACAAAACTGATATCAGCTGAAATTTCACATCCCCAACAATTGCATCTACCTGTTAATTCTCTCTATCCAAAGAAATTGTTTTGCATAAATAACTTCTCAGTGAGAAAGACATATTTGTCACTGGCATTTTTCCAGATTCTCCTAAGGTAGCCATACACACATTTACATAAAAAGACCAGCCATGTTGTAATCAGCATATGGATACATTTATATTATACTTAGCTTATATTAGATGCTGTGCTATGAGTGGTTTCTTTCTTATCTCATCCCACTCTGTGAATACCTTATCCATAACACATGATTAACTCAGGAAATGTAAGTCACTTTGCCCAAAGCCTGAGAGCTAGTAAGTGGCAATACAAAGATTCCAAACCCCAGATGTCTGGCTCCAAGTTGCAAGAAACTTGTGATGGGACAGCATCAAGTGCTTGCCTAATGAAACATAATATTAGGGGGTCATTCTTCATATTAAGATGGATTGTTAAGATATTTGAATAATGAATCAACCCAAACTTTAACAATGATGTAATTTAAATGCTAGCATACCTAAACTTCCAAAATGCTCAAATAATTTCACACCAAATATATGATACAATGATCTTTTATTATTTTTGAATTAAGTATTTTAGTTATGATTGTTATGTGTATTTAAAAATAACATGGTATATGTGATGTCCTGTTAGGGTACCTCTCTGAATGAGATTGGTCATTACAACAACCTAAACATAGTTTTCTGGATCACTGAAGCTGGTCTCATAGATACCTGGTTCAGCTGTTTTGCCTTAGGCCAGTATACTCAGACAGACTTTTGATACCTCCAGGGAAGGTGTCAAATGCCAATAGCTGTCACTGCTACAGTGACCTGTTTAAATTTTTTAAAAGCAGAGCTATAAAGGTTTTCAGTCTTGGTCATAATAGTGACCTTTGGTAATTCTCTTAAGACCTGGAGATACAGAATCACTGTGACTTTGCCTCAATTCTAGGGCAGGCAAATAAGGTGGTATTACATTAAAATTAAAGATCTTGCATATTCAGAAAGTAAGACTTATGCAATTGAAGTTTCTTAATTAAAAATCATGATTCACTTCTCTAAGGATATTTGCCCAAGAAAAAAGTTTCACAGTTACCAACACTATGTGTTCTGTATCACACATCAGATTTCCATAAATATAAAGCATATAACTATACATAATATTGTAAAGGACAATCATTTTCTTGGCAAGGTTACAACCTAAAAGAGGTGGACTTTGTTCAGAAAGTGCAAAGATTTTTAGTTCACTTTTACAAGTATCTATCTCTGTATCTTCTGGAGCATGTATTGTTATATACCAATAATCATTTATGATACACTTTCTGCAGAGAATGAAAATTGAATGGAAATTAGCACTACTATTTGTTTTCTGGCATTAAAATATGTTATGGATGCTATGAGTCATTGTAGAGGCAAATGGAATGATTGATGGTGAAGATACCCTCTTCAACACCAAATCCTGATTTTGCAGAATGATGACAGAAAAACCATACTTCCATTCAGAGGACAGAGTGGGTGACATGGTAGTCGGATTTTCTTTATTTGACCTTAGCCTTAGCAGTGACTAGCTGTGTGATCTTGGACACGTTACTTGACCTCTGTGCTTCAGTTTTCCATTGGTAAAATGGAAATAATAGCATTTATGTTACATGTTTGCTATGAAGAAATGTATGCGTAAGTGACAAGATTGAAAAAGGTTTGTAAGAAGCCTTCCAATAAACTCATCAAAGATCTTCCCTTGCATCTTACCTGCCAGGCATCTGCTCTTTTAGGCGAACGCTTTGTGGGCTTGAGATAGGTATCTTTAAACATTACCTTCCCACACACTGAAGTAGGCAGTTCTCTTCTACATGCCAATGAAATGGTCAAAATAAGGGAGTGAAAAGTGTTGTGCTGTGGGTTTTCAGTGTGATGTCCATAATTCTCTGTTAAACCATGAAGATTAATAGCCCTACATGACAAGTGAATCATTGAACGTGTTAAGCATCAGTGGCAAGCTAACCATCTAATGATTGGAAGGAGCTAGTAAGGGAAAAAAAGCATTCTCTGCCACAGACCAATGATCCAATAGATATGCAGATCATTTGGTTTCCAGAGTATTAGTTCCTTCACATGTTCACTAGAACTGCCACACGGTAGAAAAAAAAAAAAAAAAAAAGACAGCAATCAGACTACATGTTCCAAGTATTTACACCTATTTAGAGATAGGAAGACAAGTAAAATAGTTTGAATAATTATTGTTATATGGAGAAAAATGCTGACTTTTATAAAGTTACTTTTTAAAACTTACTCAAAGAAATGAACTAGAGAAGGTATTTTTTTAAATTTGTTGCCCCCTCTTTTTTTGTCATTCCAAAAGAATTGAGCTCTGCTACCTCAAGAATAGTGGTTCTCAAAGTGCAATGTCAAGCGCATCACTACCAGCATTGTCTGGGAGCATATTGATGCATGTTATTGTGGGGGCAGGCAGTATATGGAAAATTTGTACCTTTTCCTGAATTTTGCTATAAACCTTAAACCACTCTACAACATATTCTTATTTTTAAAAATGCATGCATTTGACCCTAGCCCACATCTACCGAAGCACAAACTCTGGGGCTGGACTCAACAATCTGATTCAGCAAGCCTTCCAGGTGATTCTGATGCACATCAAAATTTAAGGATCACTTTTCAAGAGTATGCCTGAATCCAACAAAGCAGGTGGTCAGCCTTACTTTCACATATAGATTTCCAAGTAGAAATCAACCTCCAGTCTATTATTCATTCATTTGTAAACTCTGACTTGAAAGGACACGGGAAAAGTGGTTCTTAAAAACATAGCTTTCTGCTTTAGACAAGAACACTTGTGGATCATGATCACAACAGATGATTCCGTCCGTAATGCCGGCTGAAAACATATTCAGTGATGGAGTGTGTGGCTGTATGAGTTACTAGCAAAATCTTAGCTATTGTTACAGGAAAACCAAAAGTAATGTTGGTTCAGGAACAAGGAATTCTCTTTCATGTAATCATCAGAAGTGAATGTTCCATTTCAAGATTTAGGGACTCAGGTTACTTATATCTTGTGAATATGAGGTTTGTCCTGAAAGAAGTATGTGAGACCTTGACTTAAATTTGTTGGCAGGAATCTAGTCACCTGGGCACATTTAGCTGAAAGGACAGGCTAGAAATAGTCACTGACTTACCAATCAAGTACAACTCCATTACATAGAAGTAATGTGGGCGGCGGGCGGGGGGGAGGTTTATAGGGACACTTTGTGCAGCTGTGTCAATGGATTTAGGCAGGTAAACAGTAGACTCCATCTAAAATAGTTTAAAACCAAATGATTAATAATTTAAGTGAAACTTTAAGCAAACTTTTAGAATTTATCTAAATGATTAAAAATAGGGTCTAACTGGATAATATCTGATATATCCACATGAAATTATTATGTGCCGATATTGAACATGTTGTTTATAAAAACTTTTTATCAGCCAGGCACAGTGGCTCATGCCTGTAATCTCAGCACTTTGGGAGGTCGAGGCAGGCAGAACACGAGGTCAAGAGATGAAGACCATCCTAGCCAACTTGATAAAATCCCATCTCTACTAAAAATACAAAAATTAGTGAGGTGTGGTGGCACGTGCCTGTTGTCCCAGCTACTCAGGAGGCTGAGGCAGGAAGATCACTTGAACCCGGGAGGCAGAGGTTGCAGTGAGCCGAGATTACACCATTGCACTCCAGCCTGACAACCGAGTGACATTCTGTCTCAACAAAAACAAAACAAACAAAAACAACAACAACAACAACAACAAAAAACACTTTTTATCATGTATGAAATAGTTAAGCAAAAGATATTGAGTAGGCATTATTTCATTAATACAGAGCAATCTCAACTATCTAAAAACTGTGCAGAAGGAAACCGGGAAAGGAATTCCATTTTTAAAGTTCAAAATATATTTTTGAATTTCTACTACGTACCTGGAACGGTGCTAGTGTTTGGAGACACAACAGTCAACAAGATAAAACTGTGGACACACAATAAATAATATACTTCAGCTTATAATAGTAGGAAATAAAACTGTTTAAAACTCATGCCCAGGTGGAGAGGTTAAATTGATTCATTTTTATGCTCTTTTATATTTTTCATGTTTTCTATTATAGGTATGTCTTACTTTTATAGTCAACATTATAACAAATGCTTTTTTTCCTTATAAAGAAAAATGCAAATAGACCGCCATAAAATTAAACTACTGTATTAGAGAGTAAGAGAAAGAAAAAGAAGATTGTGTGAGGGAATCTTTTAAATAAATGCTTCCAATTACTTTCAAGATGAGGCCTTAAGCCAATGTAGATTTATTAAAGGTTTTTTTTCACCTTATATGTCTGCAGTCTTGAATAATCACAACTGAGCATTTTGCCAGTTCTCTAGAAATTTATTCTGAAAATAAAATAAGGATATGTTTATGTTCCAAACATTGTATTTATTCATGAAGAAATAAATAAATGCCTTTTTCCAAAAAAAAAAAAATCTTTTGAAAAAAATTGAATTTATTATAGCAAGACCCTCACTTCAAATTCAAATTACCTGGAGTGTATTTTTGTTTCCCAGTTAGTTGATTTCTCCAATATTGCTGTCAACAAATTTGGGTAAACTTTAACCATACTTTGCACACCTCTTTTTCCTGGCCTCAGAACTAGACTTCATTTTCCACATTGCCTTTCAAAAGATGGTGGCCATGAACTGAGCTCTCTCTAATGGCAAGTGAGCAGAAAAACATGTGTCATTTTCAAACAAAACATCTGAGAAACAGAGGAGTCCTCTTTATGACCCCTTATTTTCTTTCTTCCAGCTGGGTACAGAAAATAAACCCCTGGTGATGCCAAAGACAGGTGATGGAGGGAGTTTCTGCCCTTGGATCACCAATCGAGAAGAGTCATCTCATGTCCTGACAGAACATACT
This sequence comes from Theropithecus gelada, assembly GCF_003255815.1. Classification (NCBI taxonomy): domain Eukaryota; kingdom Metazoa; phylum Chordata; class Mammalia; order Primates; family Cercopithecidae; genus Theropithecus; species Theropithecus gelada. The sequence goes on along the minus strand of NC_037675.1, from coordinate 83,878,436 downwards.
CATTGACCTGTTATATCAATGAGGGTAAACATCAGTCAAACTATTGTGTGCTTGGCGTTTAATTTTCTGACAGCCTAATCTACTCTAAAGTCTCATATAGGTTGTTGACATTTGGTATTTGTAGTGATAACTCTGAAGTGAGTCTAACAGTGGGTATGGGGTGGTTTGATCCTCATAAGAGTCTGAAGGCAGGAGATAATTGAATATTTGTTATAGAAATAATGAATTCAATGTGGTTGGAAAATTGTTAGACTGGCAGTGCTGAAGTGAGTGGCTAGGATAAGTAAGGGAGCTTTATTAATCCATTCTCATGCTGCTAATAAAGATATACCAGTGACTGGGTAATTAATAAAGGAAAGAGATTTAATTGACTCACAGTTCTGCATGGTTGAGGAGGCCTCAGGAAATCTACGATCATGGCAGACAGAGAAGTAAACATGTCCTTCGTCACATGGCGGAAGTAGGAAGTGCCAAGCAAGAGGAAAGCCCCTTATAAAACCATCAGATCTCATGATAATGAATCACTATTGCAAGAACAGCATGAGGGTAACCACACCCATGATTAAATTACCTTCCACCAGCTCCCTCCTACAACACATGAGGATGATAGGAACTACCATTCATGATGAGATTTGGGTGGGGACATAGCCAAACCATATCAGGTGGGGACATAGCCAACCGTAAGAGTGAGAGTTGATAGTCAGGGAATGAGACTTTAGTGATTCAAGGCCTAAAGTAGAATCTTAGGAGTAGGTACCTAGGTAGGAAGGAGGAACAGATTGTAGAGATCTAGAAGGTGATGAATCTGAAAGATCTTCACTTCAATTTTAAAAAGGGCAAATTGATATATTGCAGAGATGGGTGGAAGCGCTCTTAATTTTTTTGCCCCCAGTTGGAATTAAGATGTGATGAGACGTAAAGATTTATCTTCATTCTGCTTGGCAAATCCACTACCTTACAGCCATTTAACATCCCAGGACATTTTCAGTTTGGTGATTCAGAAGGAAGAGTTATTGAATCACACTTCAAAATTCATATTGCGCTCCCATTGTTCTTAATGATTTAGCTGAAAAGATCTAAACTGTCAAATCATAACAGAAATGCACAACAGTGTAATCAGAGAATAGTGTTTTTCTTTGCTTGGAAAACAAAAACCTTATTTCACATTTGCATTTTCCCCAAGTCTGTTTGCTGTAAAAATCTGAAGCTAAACACAAACCCAACCTGTTGCTTCTTCCAGTGAACATTAATTGTCTCCAATCATTGTTAGAGCATCTGTTTCACATTTTGACAAGTGCACTTATCTTCCTTTTTCCCCTTCATATTCCTCTGGTAAAAATAATGAATAAATTACAGGGGGATGACAAATGTCTTGATAATCAAGATGAAACATAAATGAAGTGGAAGAGGCTGTATTTCTTTGCAGAGTTGTAAATTGCTTTCTTTTCTTGTGCATCAGCATGCCTGACTTAGAAACTAAAAATACCAACACAGGGAAAATTAACGGAATTGCTCCAACAGCAATTATTTTTCATAGGTGAAATAAACACACAGAATTTTTTTCTGACATTGTGTATCATAATTGCCTCACAATCTGGGTAATTTAGGAAAGAGTAATTCTAAGAGGATTAAATGATAGTGAATCTAGTACAGGTTAGTTGCATTTGAAAATAACTGTTAAAGATTTAATGGAGTTTGGGAGTGTCCAACTGAAAAGAGAAATCTTTACTCTATCCCCAGTGTATCAACTTCTGAGAGAAAGAGTTCCACCCTCGTTGTCAGGAGACTTCAGCTCCATCTCTAGCTCCTTCCATCAGCTTCACTAGGAAAATACAGTGTTAATGTGTCAAGCTCACTAATCAATGCAATCCGGGTTCACATTAGTGAAAAATAAAAGGTTGGATAGATGAGCAGGGGTCCTCAGTGATGGCCCGCTGACTAAGACTTGCAGAAGTGCTCCTTTTTTAAAAAACTCTTTCTTTTGATTGCCTTTAGAAAGCACTGGCTCTCTCTAGTATGACCATTACTTATTGTCCAACACCTGGGCAGTAACATATCGGAAGTCTAGAGGTATTTGATTTGCAGAGATCTAGACTAGAAAATCTTTTCACACTCTTAGTGCTCACATATTCCGTATCTTTTATTTCTGTCTGTATTCAGATGATTGATACCTTGATCCCTTTTCTTTCATTAACATTATACTTCTAAATTTGAAACCAGAATAAAGAGTTCAGAACATACAGAGTCTACATGATCCATTTGAGCAAGCACAAACTCACTGGCAAGTTTTTCCCTGGTTATAAAACAAATATATATTATATAAGTTATAAAAGAAATACGTGTGTGTGTGTTTGTGTGTGTGTGTGTGTGTGCATACATTTGTGTGTTCGTGTGTGTGTGTATATACACACACACACACAAACACAGCCGGGTGTGGTGGCTCACACCTATAATCCCAGCACTGTGGGTCAGGGGGGGCAAGGCTGGTAGATTGCTTGAAGCCAGGAGTTTGAGACCAACTTGCCAACATGGCAAAATCTCGTCTCTACAAAAAATACAAAAATTACCTGGGTGTGGTGGCACATGCATGTAATCCCAGCTACTTGAGAGGCTGAGACAGGAGAACTGCTTGAACCCTGGAGGCAGAGGTTGCAGTGAGCCGAGATCATCGCCACTGCACTCCAGCCTGGCAACAGAGACAAACCCTGTCAAGAAAGAGGAAATAAAAGAGAAAAGAAAAGAAAAGAAAAGAAAAGAAAAGAAAAGAAAAGAAAAGAAAAGAAAAGAAAAGAAAAGAAAGGAAAGGAAAGGAAAGAGAGAGAGAAGAAAGATACGAGAAAGAAAGAAAGAAAGAAAGAAAGAAAGAAAGAAAGAAAGAAAGAAAGAAAGAAAGAAAGAAAGAAAGGAAGGAAGGAAGAGAGAGAAAAAAAGGGAGAGAGAAAGAAAGAAACACATACAAACATAAAACAAATCCTAAGAGGGACAATTCCATTTCCACATTGAGGCATAGCAAAGCCTTGGCATATACCTTAGTTTGAATGGATATTTTTAAAATACGTAACCTTTGCTGGGGAAAAAGGCTGTCCCTGCACCCACGATTTCTGTACATATACTTGAAAAATTTGCTTTGTGAAAGGATTTCCATGAGACTGCTAGGCTAAATGTAGAAAGCATTGTGCAAACATGAGTTCTACTTTACATATGCAAATATATGTTGAAACTGAGAGTTACTGTCTTGCATGGATAAACTATGTCCCAGTAGATTTGAATTAAGAAGGAAATGTCTGAAGTAGCGATAAGGAACAACCACAGTAATTAAGAAACTTCTCTGTTCTTAGAAAATTGACACATCCTGTATGTGGAAAATTGCCACTTCATAAATATATTATGCAGTTACTACCATATGGGCTGTTTTGCTACAGCTATTAAGATGCAATTTAGTAAAGATTTGAACTGAAGAAATGAATATGTTATTTGCCCCAAAATATAAACTGAATGTTATTTTTGAATTTATGTAAAACGTTGGCTCACTTTTTCTATTGTTTAATATCATGTTACCTTTCTTTGTATATAAAATATTAAAATATTTGAGTCAGAAGTGAAATACATAAGTTCTATCTATTTCATAGTAGATATCTAAAAACTCATAAATTTAATTCTTTCAAAAATGATTTTGTCTTGGAATAAAGATTTCACCTTACATGAATTTCTCTATATATTCACCAAATAGAAACAATATTAAAATAAAACTATTAAAACATTCTTCATTTTGATTTTTTTTAGAAAAATGTTTAATCTGGTTTATTTATATGAGGCACTAATTGTTTCCTAAGGAAATAATTTCAGTGTCCGGAAAAAATGACAATTTTATCATTGATGCCATTTAATGCATGCTGTGCTTTGGTTTCACCAGAAAACAGACTGAGAGAGTTTATTGCTCAGGAAGATTATTAGGAAGTGACCTTGAGATCATCCGTAGGGGAGATGAGGCAGCAAAATTGGGTAGAGAGAGAAGTGTAGCCTTGATAGAGACTCAAGGGCCTCATTTGACACCACAGGAAGCTAGGGAACTGGAATGTCTCTTTGGAGGTTTAATGCTTGTTATCAAGCAGTATAGAAATATTTCAATGTTTTAACAACCAGCACCCTAAATACATACCAGTGAATAGTAGCCCTACCTGTGAAATTTCCTAAGATCTATTTTCTTTCTTCCTTTTCAATTAATCTCCACCCACTCTATGCCTTGCTTGACAAATTCATCCACAGTGGCATTTTTTTCCCTGTCTTTTGAACATATGAAACTTCTTCTTATATTAGACATTTCCATTTGCTCTTTCTCTTGTTTCAAAAACTCATTCTCCCTATCTTCCTATGACTGCTTCCTTCTCATCTTTCAGGCTTCAAATTAAATGTCACCTCTTGGGAGAGCACTTCTCAGGCACATTAGCCTCTATGTCTCTTCACTCACTGTTATCCTCTTCATAGCATGTATCAGTACCTAATTTCCTTGCTTATTTATGTACTGACAAGAAATTAACAATTTATCTTCCCCTGTCAAATAACAATTCTTTGATGACTATCTTGCTCAATATTCTATTTCTACTGTATAAATGTCCTTTACTAAGAAAATTTCCAAATCCAGAATATCTTGTGGTGCATATTAATCAAGAATAAATGTCTGAATTAATAGATGCTAACCTCAACACACTTCCTTTTCTTCCAACACTGCCTCTTATGTTTCACTCTCAGTCTCATCTCCTCATTTTTTTCATCTTGTCTCTCAACTGAACATGAAAATTTATACTGAAAATTAACCACAGATATTCCACGACTAATTAAAAGAGGTGAGACAACATACCACATTCCACCCTCAACTTAATATTTCAACTGTCTTAAATCAGTCATTTATTTAGAAAACATTTATTGAGCTCCCCTTGGAGCCAGTACTCTACTACATGCTGGGGATACAGAGCTGAGTAAGAAATGGTCTTTACCCTTAAGGAATTCACAATGCAGTGGAATGGCTTATCTCTAAGCAGATCAATTCAAATAAGCATAGTCAGTGCATGGTGCAAGTATGCATAAGGTACTGGGTAAGCCATTGGGGAAGCAGGTGGTATACAGAGTCAAAAAAATTTCATTGATTCTCAGAAGTCATGAGTCACCCCAAGGAAATGGAAGGCCAAAAGCACAAGATAAACATGCCTCTACAAATGTCTCCTTAAATTGGACAGGATTATAGGTGGAAACTTTAAATTGGTAACTATTTTCTTATAGGCTATCAAAGATTCTCCCTTTAGATGAAAAAGAAAGTCGCAAAAAAACTACACAAACTGAAACTTTGCGCATTTCCAAGGGTGTCTGATTTAAGCTTCTCTAATGGTATTCCTTTTATATCTAGCTTTGTGAGAAAAGGAGTTTATTGCTGTGATTTGGGATTTTCACCTTCATATATTTCTATCTCTTCCTTCTATCATTAATATATTTACTGACCTCTTGTTGCCACCATCAAATCCAAGAGCATTACTTGAGAGACATATGTCCTTTAAAATTATTGCCAAGACAGGGCATAAGAATAGACTCAATCCTCCTGACTACAATTTTCCCTTCAAGATCAGAGTTCTGTTGTAAGACAATGAGAGCTCTGTGCTAGAGGGGAAACAGGTATCCATAAAATTGGGCCCCCTAGAACCATCCACTCAGATAATTTATCATTCTACTCTCACAGAATTGTGATATTCCTTTGCCCCGTCACTGCCACCTTGTTACTTTTGTTTTATATATCCTTTCAGATTTTCACATGATCATAACCTTACAGCAACCTTCAAATATGCCAGTTAGCAAAAAATATCCAAATATGAACAGAAATGTCTGTTATGAATTAAGTTGGGGGACAAAAATACCTGCTTGACATGATGCTATTTTGTTTCTATTTAAATTCAGAGTCATTACATTTTATATAGCTTGCTTTTTATTGGTCTGTTTTTGTTCTTCTTTTAAGTCAATGTAATGCATTCCAATGGTGCCAAATTATCAGCAAAGACTTGAATTTTTTATTTAGGTCATAGAAAAGGTATGGCATCAACAGCAATAAGTAATCACATCAGTGTTACTTGAATATATTGACTGCTGTGAACAGAACAAGATCCTTGACAAATATTCCAGCGAATCTATCTACATCCATGCCAAACCAAATAGTAGATCTATGGATAAGCTAAATTTAAAACAGAAAAGGTAAATGAGAGGAGAGAGAGAGACAGAGAGAAAGAGACAACACAGTAATATTTTGGGACTATGTATACTATTAAAGAAAATTTTATTTCTTCTTCTTCATAAAACCAACTGGCAGCAACTAACACTACCTCTTTCCTAAAGGTCATTCTGTTAGGCCTCAAAGTATTGACAAAACTTCTCATTGAAGGGAAAGGTGTCATAAGTTTCTTAATTTAGATTGGGTAAAGAAAGTCATCCCTCTGTTAAATTATCTTTGGACAGACCATTGATTAATGTCGATCAAGTCATCTCCTTCTTTTCTGATAACTCTTTTAGGAGCTCTAAATAAAGACAATGACTAAATCTGCACTGTCAATTAAAGCCTATAAGAAAGAATGTCATCCCTTGTCACCACTGTGAAATCAGTAAGGTAGCATGGTGGGTGCCAACCCAAGTGTGGGTAAGTCTGTGTTCTGGACTTGATTGCTGAGAATAAGAAATACATCCATGCTGGGTTTGTTAATAGGAACATTTCAGTTTGCCATTCATTCCTTGGTGGATGTGAATTTTTTTTTTTTTTTTTTTTGTAGTAAACTAACCATTTAAAAGTAAAACTTAATCAGATTTGCAATGTATGACGGGATTTCTCTCCCTGGTCACAGTTGAAATGACTAAGAGAAAAGGAACAAAAATAATAACAACTATATCAGTGATGAAAATCAAAGCAGAGCACCAACCATAGGCCATAAACTGAATGTTTTAAGTAATTATTTCAGCGTAATGCACAAGGGACTCTCGTATTAGCAGCTTTTCTACCTCAGTCTGGATCCTAGAAGTTTAATAAGGTACAATCACCCTTGAGTTTGGAACTTTCATGCCTGGAAATGAGAATGAGCAGAGGACCAGTATGCTAAGAGTAGGAATAGTGGGTATAAATATGCATGCTATCTGTCAGAAAGGTCAGTCTTAAACTACTACTGTGTGGAAAATGGGATGGGATGCTACTGAGTGATACCTCTTAGTTCTGTAAGTTGGAAATTAATTAATGTGCGTGCCATGGTAACTTTAGGATACAGAATAAATACAGAGAACCCACCTTTCAGCTCAGACATGTAGCTTCTTCAGTGTCATTGCAATTATTGAACAGATATTTTCTGCTTACCTGAACCACTAATATGAAGAAAAATTAAAGCTCTAAATAATATAAATTGTCTCCTTTATTTTTGTTCTAGAATAAAATAATTGATAAAGGACCAGTACAGTCTCTGAGAGGAAAAAAAAAAAAAGCCCACTCCAAATACTGAACAAGTGTGTAGACCTGTTTCTTAAGGATACATACAGTGTGCATTTGGAGAGCTTGCCTGCCTTGTATTCCTTCATCTTTACTCTAATGAAGGTACTGTGCTTCACCTTTGGTGAAACCATGCTACTCCACCCTTTTTCCCATTGTCTGGGTAAGATGGATCATAGTAATTACTCTTGGGGTTGGCATATAACTCAAGTCTAAGCTAACTGATATATCCATCTCTCTGAACACACTGATGACCCTGATCATCTCTGGGCCCATAAATACCAGGCCTTGACTTTTAAGAAATTGTTGCAAAGAGAAAAATTCCCTTTATAAAAAAGCAGTTAAACTTTGACAATGACAGTGCAGCACCCTTGGCAGCCATATTTCTATTACTTAGACATAACTGGCCTGAAAACGGAGTCAATGAGAGGCAATCTAAAAAAATCATAATAAATGTTCCTAAATGAGAAAAACATAATATGAAAGTGCTTTTAAAATGTAATTTGTATTCTAGAAATAATCATTAAAGATCTTATATGTGTTAATAAAAAAATTTGAGGTTCCAGAAAGGTGACTTCCAAAAGAAACATGTGACAAAAATATATTTGAGATTGAGAAATAGCTTTTGGATGGCCAATTAGATATTGTAAAACCTGCATCAGTAAATTAGAAGGAAAGCTTGAGAAATTCTCATGTAATACAAAAGAATTCTTAAAGAAATAGCCATAAAAATCCAATTGAAAAATGCAAAAAAAAGGTTCACACAGGCCCTTCACAAAAGAGGTTATCCAAATGGCCCACAACATATGAAAAAATATTCAACATCATTACTTATGAAGAAAACATTCCAATTATACAACCACTTGAGTGATCAAAATATTAATAAAACAAACAAAAAATAAATAATAAATTTTTAAAAAACTAAAATTATCAAATATTTGTTAAAATGTGTATCACCTGGAAGTCTCATACACTTCCTGATGGAGTATAAACTGGACAGCCCTTTGAACATGTACTTAGTGACTTTTATTAGAGCCAAATATATATTTACTCTGTGATTGCCTCTTCTAGATTTATACCCAAGAAAATTAAGTGCATATGTCCATCAAAAGACATGTGCAAAAATGTTGATAAATTTCTAGTCATTAAAAAGCCTGAAAAAACTCAAATATCCCATCAACAAAAAAGATGCATATTTACATCTTAATAGTAATAACAATTTTAAAAATTGAGCTAATGTACTTAATAACGTAGATAAATTGCATAAACATACTGTTTTAAGCAAAAGAAACCTAACACAAATTAGGACTATGTTTTATATGCAAGATAATATTTTATGGGTAGGATATAGCTTGTAAAGTAGTAAGAGGGAATCTTCTAGCATAATGGTAATATTATGTATATAATTTGGATTGTCATAATCAAGTATATGCATATATAAAAGTTGATCAATTTATACATTTAGTATATACTTTGATAAATATTAATTACATCTCAATTAAAAATAACTAATAAATGATGTACACAACAAACACAGAGGACACATCTAGAAATGTACATGTAATTTCACATGGGGAGAATGAAGCAGGGAAGATATGAACTACAATCAAATAAATAATATCCATTTTATATTCATACTATAACTAGAAATTAATATCAACTCTAAAGAATAATCAAATTATTATAATTAAAAATAAATCCGTTTTCAGTCATTCAAAAAGAAATCCAACACTGTGATCATATAGCATTTTTAAAAATAAAGGATAACAAGAAATATAGAATGTGGCCAGAGTGAATCAAAGACAGAAGTTATTGTTTCTGAAACTTAAGAAAGACTGAAAATTAAGAATTAAGTACTCAGATAAAACCTTAGAAAAGTGAAATTAAATAAATTTAAATAAAATCACAGTTAAAAGGCAGAAATCAATTTATTAAAAAACAGAAATGCAGTTGAAATTAAAAATAAAGATTTATTTATTTGAAAATTAGCCAGTAAGGTAGACACTGCTATGTAATGTCAAAGTGAGGGGAAAAAACTGAGCTAATGTACTTACTAACATAGATAAATTGCATAAACATACTGTTTTAAGCAAAAGAAACCTAACACAAATTAGGACTATGTTTTATATACAAGGGAATCTTCTAGAATAATGGTAATATTATGTATATAATTTGGATTGTCATAATCAAGTACATGCATATATAAAAGTTGATCAATTTATACATTTAGTGTATACTTTGATAAATGTTAATTACATCTCAATTAAAAATAACTAATAAATGATGTACACAACAAACACAGAGGATACATCTAGAAATGTACATGTAATTTCACATGGGGAGAATGAAGTTAGATACTCAACATCCTCATCATCCTCAGCAAATTGTTCTTGTTTGTCTTTCACCAGTAAGTAAATTTTGGTAATTCTACCCTGTCATTATAATTTGAGTCTAAGTCAATCGCCCCATTTCTACTACCACTATCCTAGTTCAGGCCACAGATTTCTCTCACTTAACAAGCAACAGGCATTGTTCTTTCTTCTGATTTGTTCCACATCCCCACTCTCTGTAAATCTTTTAAAAATTACTGACCATTGCTTTTTCTAAAATATCAATCTGGTTATCTTGTTATCCTGAATAAAATTATTTTGTACTCCCGTATACATTTGTATCCTGGATGATGTTTAAAACCATTGTCCATTGTTTCAAGGTACTCTAGGTTTTATGCAACACGATCACTTGTTTAAGACCATCTAAGCCAACTTGATCATTCGTACCTACTATTTGAGGGGGGCAGATAGCCAGTTTTGATAGATTCCAATATTTAGAAATGAGCAATATCTACATAGGTTTCTTCCCCAGTAATCTCTCTGTCAAACTCTGTGTTATAATGAAAACAAGTCTCAGAACACGTTCTGTCACATCAGCAAAACTTTATTAATAAACAGGAACAAAAACAAATGTTATTAAGCTCCTTCTGAAAGCTTAGATGAATTATCTGTTCCCTAAGAACCTTGCATGAAAGATTTATTTGAGACAGATGCAACAGGTAGCAAGCTTCAGATAACATTTTATTAGGCTCAGCGGAGAGAATCTGCCTTCATCCAAGTAAACAGACTTAAAAGAGTCTCCTGGTCACTCTGAAGGTTCTGCAGGCTATTGATCTTGATGGAATCTTACACTGAATTCAAACAAAGATAGGTCATATCTGTACAACATCTTGAACATCACGAATTTCACCAATGAAAAGTTATTTACATCATTTGTTATGCTAATTAACAAGCTTGTTAGTACTGATCAAAAATAAAACTTATTCAAACACATGTAATAACTGCCTTTGAAATGTGGCTTCTGATTAAAAATTTTCAAATGTGTTCCTGATTAGGCTACTTCAAATGCTAACTACCCTCCTGCCACTAACTCAATGATTAGAAATCAAACACACATGTATACACTGCTTATACATAAATATTTAAAACAGACAAGATGATCCTCTTTCCACTGGCACTTCAGCCAGTCTGAATAATTTTAATTCCTGTGAACACATTATAATTTCTAGGTCCTTTTATGTTCTCTGCCTCAGTAACACTTGCATTCCTCCATGTTTTCACATAGAGAACTTATATCTGTTCTTCAGATTTATTCTTTTAGGAAGTTTACTTTAATCTGCCATATTTGGACTAGAAATTCTGATTGCTTTTTTTAGCAAATTGTACACGATCATTATAGCAACCTTTGCCAGTATTATATTGTACGTATTTGCTTAATTGTATGTGATGTTTCTCTACACTTTTAGGATGAACAAATATCGTATCCTGGTTCATGCCCAGATTCCTTGAGTATGTACCTGGGGGTAATAGCAGGTAATCTACAAGTCTAGTCTATTTCTTTTCATTTATTCTAAATTTATTGTAGTATATTTCAAGTTCATTGCTTTTCCACTCAGTGGGGAAGTCATGGATCTCCGGATACTTTAACTTCATTTATCCCTAATCCTAATACCAATCTTTCTATTATTGCATTATATGAGAGATATATGTGTGTGTGTGTATGTATATATATATAGAGAGAGAGAGAAAGAGAGAAAGCAATATATAGGTAGGTAGGTAGATAGATAGATAGATAGATAGATAGATAGATAGATAGATAGATACACAGATACATAGATATGTATATGTGTGTTTGTATTAAAACCCTATATTAGGCTCAGCAGAGAAAATCTGCCTTCATCCAAGTAAACAGACTTAAAAGAGTCTCCTGGTCACTCTGAAGGTTCTGCAGGCTATTCAACCTGATGGATTGTTACACTGAATTCAAGCAAAGAAAGGTCATATCTGTACAATATCTTGAACATCACGAACTGGTACTTTGTACCAATATTTATTATTATAATTCTGCCACCAATATCCATATATTAACTCTTTCCAGTGTCCTTCATTTCCATTTTTCTATCTAGTATGATGTTTCCTGTGTCTGAAAACTGTCTATAAAATGTTTTTGGGGAAATTTGCCAGTGAAGATCTCTCATAGGTTTTGCCTGTTTGGAAATTGTCCTTGTTTTGCTTGCATTTTTGATGGATACTTTATTGAGTATAAAATTCTAGTACAGCTGATTTTAAGTATTTTAAAAATGTTATTTTATTGTTTCCTGACATTCATTTTTGCTGAGAAGTTAGCTATCAGTTTCATTGATTTCCTGGATGCTTTTAAGATTTTTCTCGTTTGGTTTTCCACAATGATACATCAATACATCCAGACATGATGTTCTATATGTTTATCCTGATTGGTTTGCAGAGTGTTTAAAATCTGTGGTCTGATATCTGTCTTAGTCTGTTTGGTGTTGCTGTAAAGAAATACATGAGACTAGTTAAATTATAAAGAAAAGAGCTTATTTAACTCACAATTCTGTTGGTTAAAAAATTGGGCTACTGGTGAGGACCTAAGGCTGCTTTCACTCATGGAAGAAGGTAAAGGGAAGCCTTAGTGTGCAGGGATCACATGATAAGAGAGAAAGCAAGAAAAGGAGGAATGAGGCTTTAAAAAAAATGAGGGCTAACTGTAGTCACGTTTCTCTGCTATCAAACATTGGAACTTACACCTTTTATCTGACTCTACGTTTTGGTCCATGCTCTTTTTAATAATCTGCTCCTGTGGGAAGTAATGAGTTAGAATCCATTCACCCTCCACCTTCCACCAATGGACTATTAATCTATTCATGAGGAATTTGCCCCCATAACCCAAACGCCTCCCATTAGGCTCCACCTCCGACATTGGGGGTCAAATTTCAACATGAGGTTGGGAGGGAACAAATATCCAAACCATAAATGTTTTTCTTCAGTTGTGAAAAATACTTATGTATGATTCTTTCGAATATTGCTTAAAGTCCTTTTCTCTATCTCCTTTACCTCTTGGGAGTTGCTGTTTTCTATATTTATCTTATGATTTTTTTCTAAAATTTTCCATCCATTTTTTCTTCATATTTTATTCTGGGTCTTTTCTACTGGCTTGTCATCATTTTTATTTTGTAAGTGTAAGGTGTACAATATGATATTTCGATATACACAGTGAAATAATTACTATAGGTAAAAATTTAACACATTCACCATCTCACAGAATTATGTTTTTATTTTTGTGACAGCACCACCTAAAATCTACTCAGAAAATTCCAGTGTACTATACAGAGATTATCATTAACTGTAGTACTCATGCTGTATTTATATCTCTTGATTTATTAATCCAACATAACTGCAACTTTCTACCTCTTGATCTATATCTCCCCATTGCCCATCCTCATCCCTTACCTGTGATAATCATCATTTTATTGTCTGTTTCTATTTATTCAGCTCATTTTTTCTTTGTTTGTTTTAGGTTCCATATAAGAGATGAATAATGTTCTATTCTAATACATATATATAATATATATATACTTAATGTATATATGCCTCAATTTTTTATCACTTATAGTTTTAATGAATTTTCTCTTTTTCTCTCCAAATCTCCTCTTAATGTATTTATTAAGCTAATAATTACAATTATTTCACTTTTAAAATAAATTCTTAATTTAAAAAAACTTTGAGATTTACATGAATGTCACAAAGATAGGGCTACGGGCTCTTGTATGCCCTACATGCAGTTCCCCTATTGTTAATATCTTACCATAATATGGTACTTTTATCAGAACTAATGAACCAATATTAATATGTCAACCATTCTATTTTTAAGTTTTTATAATTCCATTATATTTTCCCTTTCGTTTTCTGGAACTCTGGTAAAATGCATCTTGTAATCTATTTTCCTCAAATACTAATCATAGTTATGTTAATATCTTTGACTAATAACTTCAACAATGGGGTTATCTGTAAGTTGATTTCTCTAGCTGTTTTCCTTTTGTTCTTTTTTTGTATAGCTGGTGTTTATTTTTTTAAATGTCAGTCATCATTTATAAAAATTTTTGGAAGTTCTGGAATTTGTTTTTTAATCTGGAGAAGATTTATTTGACCCTGTAATATACAGAAAACTACATTAAATCCAACAATAATTGGACTAATTTCAAGGTAAGGTTCTGCCTACTTCTGGTACATTTGCACTACTAATAAGAAGCTTTCCAGTGAGTACTGCTTGAAAGTCTTGAGCAACGACTAGGGCTTCTATTATTTGATGGCTTGTATACTCACTGCATTTTTGCAGTTCTGTGAGATTGCAGATACTCTTGGTCTACTTTTTGCTGGCTTTCTGCTTGTCTCTTTAGTTCCCTTCCTTGAAATATTTAATCTGCAAATACCTTAAAGAGAAAACTGTGCATCGTTTAGGATTGATCCTCCTTGATCTTGGCCTTCTAACTCCTAGCTGCTTTCGCTGCACTGAACTTCGCATTAGCTTTCCTTAGAGTTAAGCCATTTCTCAAAGCTCTTCTGGCTTCTTTACCTGCTTGCCATAGCCTTCTGCCTGGATTTCTCCACCACTTGTGCTTCGTGAATTTGCAATCAGTACTAAGAGAAAAATGGCTCACAGAATGCACAGGTCTTGGCTGTTCAAGTCCTGATTGCCTTGGAAGCTCATTGATATCCCGAAACACATTGTTTTCTCTAATATTACATGATCTCTAATTTTCTCAGTGGGATCATTTGTCTACCATGAGCCAATCTATTTTGGATAAAATGAAAGTCTTTCTTCATCATTCTTTTACTGTTGTAATCCGTTTTACTTATTTTAGGTAAAACAGATGCAGTATAATGTGCAAAGTGTAAGTACAGAGGAAAAGGCCTATATAAAAAAGTATTTTTATGCAAGCAATAATCAATATGTTAATATTTTGACCTGGGAGCTACATGTATTTGACGGGAGGGGAGGTACATATATTTGATCTGGAAGTACTTGTATCTCTTAGGTCAAAGTGTTAAAATAATTGTGCAGGGAACTGCTATTTAACCATAATCTCTAGCTCCTTTGATCAATGTTACCTGTTTTTAAATTTCATATAAATGGGATCATGCAATATGTCTTTTGTGTCACCTTTTGTCACATGACATTTAGTTTGAGATTTGTCAATGTAGTTGCATGTATCAGTATTTTGCTGTTATTTTTTCTGATGTGTGGTTTTTTTCACTCTATGAACATATCACAATTTACTTATCCATTCTATACATGATAGATATTTTGGTTATTTCCGGTTTGAGGCTCATGCATGTATCTGCTATTAACAGTCTCACACAAGTCTATTTGTAATCATCAGGCATTCATTTTTGAGGAGTATGTGCCTAACAATGAACATTTTTCAATATGAAGCAGAGCATTCATTCTCATTGCAGTAAGGTAAAGCCAAAAAGCTATTTATAAGCACCACTGTTTTCTATTTTTCTGGAAGTGCTAGTCAATATAACTAGGAAAGAAATTAAGTGGTGATGAGCATCTGTAGTTCCAGCCACTCAGGAGGCTGAGTTGGGAGAATTACCAGAACCAGGGGAGGTCAAGGCTACAGTGAGACATGATAGCACCACTGCACTCCAGCCTCCAGCCTGGGCAGCAGAGTGAGACCCTGTCTAAAAATAGCTTAATTTAATTTATAACATAGAATCTAGACACTCAGATAAATAACTATGCTATAAGTTGTCATTAAATAATTGGCATCATGTAATTTGAATTCTGCCCTTATTCTTGATGCTTACAAACATAAATAATTGTTTTTACAAAAAAACAAATTTTCCAAGAATAGCATATGATAAATACCTTATCAACAAAAAGAAAACAATTTAGATA
This sequence comes from Theropithecus gelada, assembly GCF_003255815.1. Classification (NCBI taxonomy): domain Eukaryota; kingdom Metazoa; phylum Chordata; class Mammalia; order Primates; family Cercopithecidae; genus Theropithecus; species Theropithecus gelada. Next base: position 83,862,676 of record NC_037675.1, on the reverse strand, counting down.
TTTTCCTGTTTCTATGCGAGAATTAATGCAATTGATAGGGTGAGTATGGGATTTCTGTTCAATCTAAGTAACGTTATTTTAAATCAAATCACCTCTTCCATATGAACAACTAACTAAAGAAAGACAGAAAAGTCAGAATAGATTCTTATTTGCATATTTTTCTTTTTTAGCCATAGTATATTCCACCAGTAGTGACCATCCAGGGAGATCAGCAACTGTGTTTATTAATTAACACAGTCTCTAAATTTTAATATTGTCTACCTAGGTATGAGTCATTGTGAAAACATAATAATGGTTCACAAGAAAAAGAAGAAAAACTGCTAAGATCCTAAAACATACACAAACACATACAGGATATTCAATTAATTTTATTTCAGTATATTTGAATATAAGGTTAAATTGTGCCTTCATCAATTAAAAAAATCAATCAAATATTTATTATGTCCAAAAAAATCACTCAATACATATTTGTGGATGGAAGCTTGCAGATTTAATTTCTTATTATAACATTCTCATTAAACCTTGATTAAATCAGTAATACAGTGCTAGGCACACAGTACACAATTCATAATTGTTGAACTCGAATTTGAATCAGTATTTAGGTTAATGGTCTGTAACTCTATTTTACTCTCTGGCTTGGCAACAAGAAGGGGTTTTTATTCCATGTCCATGACCCCTAAAGTTTTCTGGATGGTTGGAGATGAGAAGGAGAAAACATAAACATTTTCTTTGGGCAAGGTTTTCTCAATTTTCCTGTTTTGGGATAATAAAGCATGAGTTTTAATTAAGTTTGTAGGCTTACCATCTGCGAGCATCTGGAGTTTCATTCTGTTGCAGTGTTGAAGCAAGTGCATCAATTCCAATTCTGAAAGTGTAGAATGTGTAGAACAAATAGCAGCGTAATGGACAGCAGTAACTTTATTTTCCTTAAGGTCACTTTTCATTCTGTCTTTGAGTCTACACAAGAATTTGTATCGCCTTTCAAAGTCATTTGTATCCTATGGTGACATGCACAAAAGTTCATAATAAAACTATTTATCCTTTTTCTCTTTTAATGACTTGCTAAATTTGAGATTTTATATTCTTAGCTAACCGCTTTTAAACTACATTTTCTTGAGACCACAGTTTTTCTAATGGATAAGACAAAAGCATTCATTTTGTTTACAAAGACAGTAGGGGTTTTTTTTTTAAGGTTTTGCTATTAGAAGTAATTCTTAAGTTTACTATTTTTTTCCTAAATGAAAGTTTGGAAAACAGAAAGGTCTGGTTGTAACAACATTTTCAAAATGATAGGATCATTTTTTATTTATAAGGTTAAATAAGGTGATGCCTAGACCATTTTAAGGTTATAAAGAAGGAAAACAATATCAACTGATGCTAAATCATCCAGAGTATGGTCTTAAAATTATGACAGAAAAATACCATTATTAATATGTAATTGAATTATCGGTTCTAGATGGCATATGTTGCTGGAAATGCATTTAATTTAGTCTTTTGTTATAATTATTGTCAAAAGCATTGATCAAATAACATATATTTCTGCAATTGGAGACGATGTGGTATTGTGGAAAAGCATAACCACTAGACCTAAGCCTTAGCTCCAAAGAAATATCGATCATTTACATGTACTTTCAGATAGAAGAATTTTAACAGCCTATAAATTAGCAGCCTTCTGTCAGTTAAATGGAAATTTACATTTAAAATATAAACTGGTGTCCTGAGATTTAAAAAAGCATTATTAAGGAAAAGTATAGTACACGTTTTAGTTATCTATTGCTGTGCATAAAACTACCCCAAAATTTCTTAAACTAGCAGCTAGTTTATCATATACTATAATTTCTGAGAGAGAGAATTTTGCAAAGGAGTCAGCTGAATTTTTTTTTTTTTCTTTTTTTACGTGACCTTAACTGAGTCAGTTTGTGATAATCAGCTGACAGATGGCCTGGTCTGAAAAAATCTTAAACTGCTTTATTTACATGTCTTTTGCCTTACTGGTGATGACTAGAAAATAGTCAACCAGAGTGCCTACCCAGGTTTCTTCTGCTGGCTTAGGATTCCTCACAGTGTGGCAGTCTCAAGATAATCAGATGTATGGAGGGGCTCAGGGTTCCAATGAATTGTTTTTCAACAGATCTGGACAAAGGCTGCGAAGCTTTTCACGACTTAGCCTTAAAAGTCTCAGAATGTTGCATGCTCTTAATTTTATTCATTTCCACTAACACTAAAGTAGACATTGCACCTCAGTGAGAGAAATAACAAAGCATTTATGTCCACCTTTAATCTAACAATATACAGACAAAATAGTATATATTTCATGACTGTACAAATTACATATTTTAACACATTGGATATGCTGAATAACCAGCACTCAGATTAAAAAAACAGAACATGGCTGGGCATGGTGGCTCAAGCCTGTAATCCCAGCACTTTGGGAGGCCGAGGCGGGCGGATCACGAGGTCAGGAGATCGAGACCATCCTGGCTAACACGGTGAAACCTCGTCTCTACTAAAAAATACAAAAAACTAGCCGGGCGAGGTGGCGGGCGCCTGTAGTCCCAGCTGCTTGGGAGGCTGAGGCAGGAGAATGGAGTAAACCCGGGAGGCGGAGCTTGCAGTGAGCTGAGATCCGGCCACTGCACTCCAGCCTGGGCGACAGAGCGAGACTCCGTCTCAAAAAAACAAACAAACAAAAAAAAACAGAACATTACCAGAACTCTAGAATCTCCACTTTATTCTCTCCCTGTTCGGTTATTAACCACTCCCTGAAGAACAACCAGTATCCTAATTTCTAAAAGCTTAAATTAGTTATTGTGCTTTATAGTAATGGAGTCAGATATCTATCTTGTTTTGAGTCTAGCTTCTTTTGTCCACATTGTATCTGTGAGAATTCATCTGTATTGCTGAGTATAGTTTCAGTGTTTATTTTCATTGCTATAAAGTATTCTACTGTGAGAATTGTAGGGGAGGCAAAACTTTATCTCTACCCTCTTAGGGTTCTAGCTGGTCTTGAGAATTAAATTTTTAAAAAGATAGAATAGCAGGAAAAAAATTACAACTTAAGTTTTACATGACCCCAGAGTTATATTAAGGAAATGGAGATCCAAAGAAGTGGCAAACCCCTAATGCTTTTATATTAGGTTGACAGAACAGAGGCCACTGTGGAAAAGTAACAAAATCATTTACAAAGCTACAGAAATGTAAGAATTATTTTTAAAAGGTGTCTTCATATAGAATTCTCTTGGCTATGACCCCTCACTACAGAACATTTCTTTTCTCCTGGTACAGGGAGTATATCTTTCACATGGGAGATCTATCTCCAATTTTTGGAAGCAAAGAGGAGTTTAAAATGTCTTTCTTGCATCTGTTGTTTCTTGAGTCTGCTTAGATCAAAATAATCCTCATACCAAAGTAGCAAACTTTGGGGAACATATTCTTCCACCCTTCAGAATAGAACAAAATTTGTTTATCCATTCCATTTCAGGGCACATAGATATTTAAATAGTTTCTAGTTTTGACTATGTCTTAAAAATATAGAAGTCTTCTCATTTGTAGGCTTTTTTTTTTCTAGATGTAAGAAACGATTTTCCCACAATATCACATGGAACAATAGAAGTGTTTTTTATATAGAAAAAAAGTGGTACAGGGACTACTGATAATTTTCTGGTAACATATATTCTATACATATTTGTTGGAGATGTTGAAAATTCATAACAGCCCCAATAAATAATTTTTAAGGAGAAAGACACCCTCATCCCCAGAAAAAGTTACTTCGAGGTATCACTATTTCTTTTTCTTAATAAACTTTTTATTGTGAATATTTAAGATTTACAATATAATGTTATGGGATACACATAGACAGTAAAAAGATCACTATACTGAAACAAATTAAAATATTCCTCATCTCTCATAGTTACCATTGTTTTGTTTCCGTAGAAAGGGCAGCTTAAATCTACTCGTTCAGCATAAATCCAAAATGCTGTATAATTTTATTACCTATAGTCCTCATGTTATTATATCTCTAGACTTGTTCATCCTACATATCCTATATCTTGTTCATCCTATATAGTTGCTACTTTGTATCCTCTGACCCTATTTCCTCCTCATTTCCTCCTCAAACCCTTGCTAACCACTGTTTCGTTATGTGTATTTGTATATTGGAATTTCTTTTAGTTTCCACATATAAGCAAGATCATGCTACCCAAAGAATTATAAATCATGCTACTGTAAAAACACATGCACACATATGTATATTGCAGCACTATTTACAATAGCAAAGACTAGGAACCAACCCAAATGCCCATCAATGATAGACTGGATAAAGAAAATGTGGCACATAGGCACCATGGGATACTATGCAATTGTGAAAAAGGATGAGTTCATGTCCTTTGCAGGGACATGGAAGAAGCTGGAAGCCATCATTCTCAGCAAACTAACGCAGGAACAGAAAACCAAACACTGCATATTTTCACTCATAAGTGGGAGTTGAACAATGAGAACACACGGACACAGGGAGAGGAATATCACACACTGGGGCCTACTGGGGGGTGGGGGTCAAGGGGAGGGAGAGCATTATGACAAATACCTAATGCATGCAGGGCTTAAAACCTAGATGATGGGTTGATGGGTGCAGGAAACCACCATGGCACATGTATACCTATGTAACAAACCTGCACATTCTGCACGTGTATCTCAGCACTTAAAAAAAGATTATGCAATACTGCAATATTTTTCCTTCTATGTCTGGCTTATTTCACTTAATTTTTTTCAGGTTTTATGTTCAAGCATACATGTGCAGGATGTGCAGGTTTGTCACGTAGGTAAACACATGCCATGGTGGTTTGCTGCACAGATCATCCCACCACCTGGGTACTAAGTCGAGCATCCATTAGCTATTTTCCTGAAGTTCTCTCTCCCGCTCTGACAGGCCCCAGTGTGTGGTGTTCCCCCACCATTTGTCCATGTGATCTCATCATTCAACTTCCACTTGTAAGTGAGAACATGTGGTGTTTAGTTTTCTGTTCCTGTGTTAGCTTGCTGAGGATAACGACTTACAGCTTCACCCATGTCCTCCCTGCAAAAGACATGATCTCATTCCATCTTATGGCTGCATAGTATTCCATGGTGTATATGTACTACATTTTCTTTATCAGGTCTATCATTGATGGGCATTTAGGTTGATTCCATATCTTTATTACTGGGAGTAGTGCTACAATGAACATACATGGGCATAGGTCTTTACAATATAATAATTTATATTCTTTGGGTATATACCCAGTAATGGGATTGCTGGGTCAAATGGTATTTCCACTTCTAGGTCTTTGAGGAATCATCATACTGTCTTCCACAATGGTTGAACTAATTTACACTCCCACGAACCATGTAAAAATGTTCATTTTTCTTTACAACCTCACCAGCATCTGTGGTTTCTTTTTTTTTTTTTTTTTTGACTTTTTAATAATCACCAGTCTGACTAGTGTGAGATGGTATCTCATTGTGGTGTTGATTTGCATTTCTGTAATGATCAGTGATGGTGAGTTTTTTTCATGTTTGTTGACTGCATGCATGTCATCTTTTGAGAATGTCTGTTCATGTCCTTTGCCCACTTTTTTATGTTTTTTTTTTCTTGCAAATTTGTTTAAGTTCCTTGTAGACTCTGGATATTAGACCTCTGTCAGATGGATGGATTGCAAAATTTTTCTCCCATTCTGTAGATTCTCTATTCACTCTGATGACAGTTTCTTCTGCTGTGCAGAAGCTCTTTAGTTTAGTTAAATTGCAATTGTCAATTTTTGCTTTTGTCACAATTGCTTTTCCCATTTTTATCATAACATCTTTGCCCGTACCTATGTCCTCAATGGTATTGCCTAGATCTTATTCTATGGTTTTTATGGTTTTTAGTTTTACATTTAAGTCTTTAATCCATCTTGAGTTAATTTTTGTACAAGGTGTAAGGAAGGGGTCCAGTTTCAATTTTCTGCATGTGGCTAGCCAGCACTCCCAGCACCATTTATTAAATGGTGAATCCTTTCCCCACTGTTTGTTTTTTGTCTGGTTTGTTGAAGATCACATGGTTGTAGGTGTACAGTCATATTTCTGAGTTCTCTATTCTGTTCCATTGGTCTATGTGTCTGTTCTTGTATCAGTACCATGCTGTTTTGGTTACTATAGCTTTGTAGTATATTGATTAAAGTCGGGTAGCATAATGCCTCCAGCTTTGTTACTTTTGTTTAAGATTGTCTTGGCTATTTGGGCTTTTTGGGTTCCATATGAATTTTAAAATAGTTTCTTTTCTAATTCTGTAAAGAATCTCAACAGTAGTTTAATGGGAATAACATTGAATTTTTAAGTTACTGTGGCCAATATGTCCATTTTTATGTATTGATTTTTCCTATCCATGAGCATGGAATGTTTTTCCATTTGTTTGTGTCCTCTCTGATTTCTTTGAGCAGTGGTTTGTAGCTCTCCTTGAAGAGGTTCTTCACTTCCCTTGTTAGCTATATTTCTAGGTATTTTATTATTTTCATAGCAATTGTGAATGGGGTTCATTCATGATTTGGCTCTCTGCTTGCCTCTTGTTTGTCTGTAGGAATGCTAGCGTTTTTGCACATTGATTTTGCATCCTGAGACTTTGTTGAAGTTGCTTATCAGCTTAAGAAGCTTTTGTGCTGAGACAATGGGGTTTTCTAGATTGGGATCATGTCATCTGCAAACAAAGATAATTCAACTTCCTCTTTTTTTATTTGAATACACTTTATTTCTTTCTCTTGCCTGATTGCCCTGGTCATAACTTCCAATGCTATATTGAGAAGCGGTGGTGAGAGAGGGCATCCTTGACTTACACTGTTTTTCAAGGGAAATACTTTCAGCTGTTGCCCATTCAGTAAGATATTGTCTGTGGGTTTGCCACATATGGTTCTTGTTATTTTGAGGTATATTCCTTCAATACATTTTGAGGTATATTCCTTCAATACCTAGTTTATTGAGAGGTTTTTAACATGAAGAGACATTGAATTGTATTGAAGGCCTTTTTCTGCATCTATTGAGATAATCATGTGGTTTTGTCTTTAGTTCTGTTTATGTGATGAGTTACATTTATTGATTTGCATATGTTGAACCAACCTTGCATTCAGGGATGAAGCCATCTTGATTGTGGTGGATAAGCTTTTTTATGTGCTGCTGGATTCAGTTTGCCAGTATTTTGTTGAGGATTCTTGCATCAATTTTCAACAAGGAAAATTCACCTGAAGTTTTTTTTTTCTTTTTCATTATATCTCTGCCAGGTTTTGGTATCAGGATGATGCTGGCCTCATAGAACGAGTTAAGGAGGAGTCCCTTCTTTTCGATCAATTGGAATAGTTTCAGCAGAAATGATACTAGGTCTTCTTTGTACCTCTGACATAATTCAGCTGTGAATCTATCTTGTCCTGAGCTCTTTTTGGTTGGTAGGCTATTTATTACTGCCTCAATTTCAGAACTAATTATTGGCCTATTCAGGGATTCAATTTCTTCCTTATTCAGTCTTAGGAGGGTGTATGTTTCCAGGAATTTATCCATTTCTTCACATGTTCTAGTTTACGTGCATAGAGGTGTTTATAGTATTCTCTGGTGGTTGTTTGTATTTCTGTGGCGTCAGTGGTGATATAGCTCTTATTATTTCTGATTGTGTCTATTTTATTCTTCTCTCTTTCCTTTTTTATTAGTCTAACTAGTAGTCCATTTTATTAATTAAAAAAACAACAACTCCTGGATTTGTTGATCTTTTGAAGGGCGTTTTATATCTCTATCTTCTTCAGTTCAGCTCTGATCTGGTTATTTGTTGTCTTTTGCTGTCCTTGGGGTTCGTTTGCTCTTGGTTCTCTAGTTCTCGTTGTTGAGATGTTAGGTTGTTAACTTGAGTTATTTCCAGCTTTCTGATGTGGCCACTTAGTTATATAAATTTATATCTTAACACTGCTTTAGCTGTGATATGGTTTGTCTCTGTCCCCACCCAAATCTCACCCTGATTTGTAGTTCCCATAATCACCATGTATCATGGGAGGGACCAAGTGGGAGGTGACTGAAATATGGGGGCAGTTAGCCTCATTCTGTTCTCATAATAGTGAGTGAGTTCTCAGCAGATCTGATGGTTTTATAAGGGGCTTGTCCCCCTTTGCTTGGCACTTCTTCCTGATGCCATGTGAAGAAGGATGTGTTTGCTTCACCTTCACCTTCCACCATGATTGTAAGTTTCCTGAGGCTTCTCCAGCCATGCTGAACTGTGAGTCAATTAAACCTCTTTCCTTTACAAATTATCCAGTCTCAGGTATTTATTTATTAGCAGTGTGAGAATGAACTAAAACTAGCTGCAAACCAGATATTCTGGTGCATTGTCTCTTTATTCTCATTAGTTTTAAAGAACCTCTTGATTTGTGCCGTAATTTCCTTATTTACCCAAGAGTCATTCAGGAGCAGGTTGTTCATTTTTCATGTAGTTGTGCGGTTTTGAGTGAACTTCTTAATCTTGAGTTCTAATTTGATTGCTCTGTGGTCTGAGTGATTGTTTGTTATAATTTCAGTTCTTTTACATTTATTGAGAACTGTTTTACTTCTGATTATGTGACTGATTTTGGGTAAATACTGTATGCCAGTGAGAAAAATGTGTATTCTGTTGTTTTGGGGTAGAGGGTTCTGTAGATACCTATCTGGTCCATTTGATCCAAAACTGAGTTCAGGTCCTGAATATCTTTGTTAATTTTCTGTCCCAATAATCTAACATTGTCAATGGGGTCTTAGAGTCTTTCACTACTATTGTGTGGGAGTATAAGTTTCTTTGTAGGTCTCTAAGAACTTGCTTTATAAATCTGGGTACTCAAGGATTGGGTGCACATATATTTAGGATAGTGAGCTCTCCTTGTTGAACTGAGCCCTTTACCATTATGTAATGTCTCTTTTTGTCTTTTTTGATCTTTGTTGCCTTAAACTCTATTTGGTCAGAAACTATTTGCAACCCCTGCTTTTTGGTTTTCCATTTGTTTGGGTAAATTTTCCTCCATCTCTTTATTTTGAGCCTGTGTGTGTCTGCATGTAAGGTAAGTTTCTTGAAGACAGCATACCAATAGGTCTTCGCTCATTATCCAGCTTGCCATTCTGTGTCTTTTAATTGGGGCATTTAGCCCATTTACATTTAGGGTTATTATTATTATGTGTGAATTTGGTCCTGCCATCATGATGTTAGCTGGTCATTTTGCAGATTTGTTTATATGGTTACTTGATAGTGTCACTGGTCTGTGTACTTCTGTTTGTTTTTGTAGTGGCTAGTAACAATTTTTCCTTTCCATATTTAGTACCTCCTTCAGGAGTTCTAGCAAGGAAGGCCTGGTGGTAATGAATTTCCTCAGCATTTGCTTGTCTAAAAAGAATCTTATTTCTCTTTCACTTATAAAGTTTAGTTTGGTTGGATATGAAATTCTGGCTTGCAAATTCTTTTATTTAAGAATGTTAAATATTGGTCCTCAATCTCTTCTGGCTTGTAGGGCTTCCATTGAGAGGTCTGCTGTTAGACTGATGGGTTTTCCTTTGTAAGTAACCTGGCCTTTCTGGTCTGCCCTTAACTTTTTTTTTTCTTTTTTTTTTTCTCATTTTAACCCTGGAGAATCTGATGATTGTGTGTTTGGGGTTGAACTTCTCCTGGAGCATCTTACTGGGGTTCTCTGCAGTTTCTGAATTTGAATGTTGGCCTGTCTTGGTAGATTGGGGAAGTTCTCTGGAATGATATCCTGAAGTATGTTTTCCAACTTGGTTTCATTGTCTCTATATTTTTTGGGTACCCCAGTCATTCATAGGTTCAGTCTCTTTACATAATCTTATATTTCTCAGAGATTTTGTTCATTCCTTTTTATTCCCTGTACTCTATTCGTGTCTGCCTGTTTTATGTCAGAAAGATAGTCTCCAAGCTCTGAGATTGTTTTCTCTGATTGGTTTATTCTGCTATTAAGACTTGTAATTGCATTGTAATGTTCTTGTGTTATGTTTTTTAGCTCCATCAAGTCGGTTACATTCCTCTCTAAGCCAGTTATTCTGGTTATCAGCTTCTGTATCATTTTATCATGTTTCTTAGCTTCTTTGCATTAGGTTACAACATGCTCCTTTAGCTATGGGAAGTTCATTATTAACCACCTTCTGAAGCCTACTTCTGTCAATTCAGACATCCCGGCCTCAGTCCAGTTTGATAGTTTGCTTCACCATTAGCTATCAATCAATAAAGTATGCTAAATGGTAGACCACATTCTCTAAATACCTTTTACAGAAATATATAATGTACAGTTTTAATTAATAATTGCTTTGACACTTGATAGTTGTTTGTTAGGATTCTGCATTTTCTCATTTTACTATTTATACACTATCTTTAGAGCAAGTTGATTATAATTTTGTTCTTTTTCATCAATCAACATTGTACTTATGATAATTTCTATTATGTCTGAAGTTAGTCTTTTTATTCACATCATATCCTGACTGACATTTTTCTGACCACATGCCAAGAACAAAAAGAAGAAAGAATTGGTTTTAAGACTCTAACAGGATAAGTTCCTAAGACTTTAAAATGCCTAGATGAAGAAAGAAAATCTTCAGAAGAAATAAATTTGTCAAAAGCTTTTATATAATGGCATATTGACAAATATGTGTAAGTTAAATTCTTTAAAGGGGTTCAGATATTGTTTGTTATATATGTGTTTGTTGCTTAATAATATTTTCATTCTTGATTTTTTTTTTTTTGTTTTGAGACAGGGTCTTGCTCTGTCTCCCAAGTTAGAGTACAGTAGCAAAATCCTGGCTCACTGTAGCATTGACCACCCAGGCTCGAAAAATCCTCCATACTCAGCTTCCCACGTAGATGGAACTACAGGCACACACCACCACAGTCAGGTAATTTTTGTATGTTTCATAGAGATAGGATATTGTCGTCTTGCCCAGGTCACAAACTCCCGAGCTGAGGGATCCTCCTGCCTCAGCCTCCCAAATTGCTGAGATTACAGGTGTGAGCCACCATCCCCATTTTGATTTTAAAACCTTTAAAAGCTATCTTTATCACAACAGCTGTGACTGACTTTATCACTATTCATAGATTGAATATCTGGAATTTGGAGACTCCCTTGTTCACTATTCTTGACTGGAAATTGAACCAGCAACACTTGTGGATGTGACTGCCTATGAAAAGATAAGTGTAAGGCCTCACCATATTTATTCAATTCTCTTTTACAGTCAGAACATCCCTGCAGATAGTTTGTATTGACTCCACTTTTTTGGCACATCTATTGGTTGAATCTAAAGGGTATATTACAAGGATCAAAAATGATGCAGAAAAAGACAAACTGGGAGAGAGAGGTTTCATTGAGCAAAATGACTGGATTTCAGCCAAGCCAATCCCTCATGGACATCAGTGTACATGAGAATGACTGAAGTCAAGTATGAAAATTGCTCCCTATGGCTCATTACCCTCGTGTGGTCATGTCACCCTTTTAGGTCAAGTTCTATAGCAAGGCCAGAATTTCCAAAATGTCGAAGGCAAAGTTGTTGCCATAAACCTCATTAAAATAGAAAGCCTCATTATTAAACAGATGTTTTATGTAATAAATGCCAACTTATAAACCCTGAAACAACCAGTGACAGCAAATTTTTAGCACAGCTTAGTGATTCTCAGACTGAAGTTTGAATTTTAGTCCTGAGCCTGACTATTGTTTGATGGATTATGCTACATTTCTGAGAGCAGGGCCATAGGGTGTGTGTGTGTGTGTGTGTGTGTGTGTGTGTGTGTGTTCAAACATATTTTGGGGTTCACACAAGTCAGATAATTTTGCTAAGTGTTTATCACGTTATGTTTTACCTTTATTAAAAACAATAATTATTGGGCAGACCAAGATTTTCTTTTCTTTTAACATAATAATTTGGACCTACTTTCCTATTTTGTCACAGTTTTCAGTTTAGTTTATCAGTCCATTTCTGTGGATTTACAAAGTTAGATGTTTATTACTTTAATTGTATTGCGCATATTCACTTTTACTGTTTTGGTGAACATAAAAATATCCCTGTTGTTACAGGGTTCCTCCCACATTACTCAACTACAACTTCTTAACTAATATTTGATAGAATGGTGAAGGAATGCATGCCTGAGGTTATAGTGCAAGTGGCCAAACAGAAGGCAGAGAGACTGTGTGACTACAAAGATGTACAAGGCAGGGACAGCTTATCAATTGTTCCCTAGGCTACCAGTCTAGGGTAATATCTAAAAATGCATTTTCATTATGTTGGCAATGGTTGAGTGTGTACGTGTGTTCGTGTGTGTGCATATATGTACATAAAATGATACAATAATTCAGTTAGCTTAATTCAATAACTTTTACATTGTCAGGAAATAAATAAGAGATAAAACTCATTAACAGGATTTTCCAGTGAGATTATTTTAATGACTTAATTTTTAATAGTTTTACTTTAGTTTGTGGTCAATCAAATGCTGTAGACAACTTAGATTTCTCTAACAGATTTCCTTGGAGGAAATCATGGCACCACAGAGTCATACAAAAAGATGAGGATTGTGGCAGTGACTGCTAGATGTTAACAGGAGCTTTCTTTCTAAAGGCACGGGGGGATAACAATATTGAACTTCTGTGCAATTAGATGTAACCATGTGACTAAATTAGAGCTAACGGAATACAGGTTGAAGTGATAGGCCACACTTCCCAGCTAGGCCCGTGGAAAACTTCCTGTGTGATCCTTGCTCTCTTTTGCTTCTGCCACCAGCTGGTGGGCAGGGCCCTGTGACATCTCGTGCAGATAAGCTGCCCAGAGGACCTTTCAGATAAGAAGGTCTGTTCCACGGAATGTTCCATGATTGAGATATGAAATTTTATTTTGTTCAGAAATTGAAATGTGGGGGTTTTGAGGTATGGCACTTAGCCTACACTAACAAGTAAAATGATATTCTGGTTAATGAACATTTTTTAGCTGTCTAACTTTTAAATACTTTACAGAATACATTGTTGTTATGGAATAATTTCTATAATAATAATTCTTGTTTATTAAGAATACTTTAAACATACACTAAAAGATTTGTGCAAAGAATCTATATACATGACCTACTTTAAACAATTATTTACTTTCTATCATATTGACTTTATCATTCTTTCTATATATGTGTATTGCTTTTTAATTTTTTTCTTGATTTGAAAGTAAGGTCCAGTGGGCACCTTGGCTCACACCTGTAATCCCAGCATTTTGGGAGGCTGAGGTGAGCGAATCACTTGAGATAAGGAGTTTGAAACCAGCCTCACCAACATGGTAAAACCCTGCCTCTACTAAAAATACAAAAATTAGGTGGGCATGCTGGTAGGCACCTGTATCCCAGCTACTCGGGAGGCTGAGGCAGGAGAATCACTTGAACCTGGGAGGCAGAGGTTGCAGTGAGCTGAGATGGTGCTGCTGCATGCCAGCCTGGACAATAAGTGAGATTTCGTCTCAAGAAAAAAAAAAAAAAAATTAAGGTACAGAAATCTACTTCAGAATGCATTTTTCAAGATAGAAAATAATAATAATGGTTTTCTATTGTCATCTAATATCTAGCCCACACTCAAATTCTCAGTGATTTCAGTAACTGGATTTTATAACTGCTTTTAATAATTTGGAGCCCAAGTCAGAATTCAGGCTCTGCCTTTGGTTGCTATATCTCTTTAATCTCTGAGTCCAGAACAGTGCTGCTTCTTTCTAATTGTTCATCATTATTATCTTCTTCTTTTCTGTGTGCTTTCACTTCTTATAGCCACTGTAACAAATTACCACACATGTGGTGGCTTAAAACAATACAAATATATTCTCTTACAGTTCCGAAAATTAGAAATCCAAAAGGAGTCTCAAGGGGCTAAACTCAAAGTGTCATCAGAGCTGGGTCCTTCAGTGAGTCCAGGAGAGTGGTCCTTTCCTTTTTCACTTCTAGGGGCTTCCAGCATTCCTTGGCCCCTGGGCACATTACTCTAAACTCTGCTTCTGTAGGCACATCACCATTTTTCCTGCTATAGCCAGGTGTCCCTCTGTATCCCTCTTATAAGGACACCTGGGATTGCATTGATGGCTTACTATGTAAACACCAGGATAATCTTTTCTTAAGAACCCTAAGCTGGGCATGGTGGCTCATGCCTGTAATGCCGGCACTTTGGGAGACTGAGGTGGGCGAATCCCCTGAGGTCAGGAGTTCGAGACCAGCCTGACCAACATGGTGAAACTGCATCTCTACCAAAAATACAAAAATTAGCCAGGAGTGGTGGCGTGCATCTGTAATCCCAGCTGCTGGGGAGGCTGAGGCAGGAGAATCACTTGAACCCGGAAGGCAGAGGTTGCAGTGAGCCGAGATCGTGCCAATGCACTTCAGCATGTGCAACAAAGTGAGACTCTGTCTCAAAAACAAAACAAAACAAAAAACCCTAAACACATGTTTAAAGTCTTTTTTTGCCACAAAATGTGACATTCACTGGTTTCAAGGATTAGGATATGGACATCTTGGTGGGCCACTCTGCAGCCTACCATAGTATGTGTATTTTTGTTTATTTGAGAAAACCAGGCCAGTTGCCTTACAGTGTGCCTACATTCTGGATTTGTCTGTTACTTACCTGTGTTATTTAACTTGTTTCTCTATGTTTTACATCTCTTAAATGATAGAGATTCAGCCTCAGGCTTGAAGAAATCTGGACTACACATTCTTGGCAAAAATAATTTACAGGAGATACAGTGACCCATAATGCTGGAGAATGTGACCTGTCAGGTTGTTTCATTATCAGTGAAACTAATTTTGGAGACATTGTTAAAGTGGTCACTGCCAGGTATTGCATTATAAAATATATATATATTTGCAGTTTCAAGTAATCTACCAAGTTACATTTTAACACGATGTGACCGTCCTATTCCATAATATTTTACCCAGCTTTTAGCCACCATTGGTGATCATACTATCTCATGTTACCTATTTTTATTTCTGCCTCTTTTGCAAAATCTCTGAAAACTTTGCTAATCCCTTCTTTCTTCCTTTACAAATACAGTTCTGTGAGGTAATTTGATCTTTCTTTGATGCTAAAAAATCTTGTAAACTCTGGGGTCATCACTTGAACATTAATTTTCTTTGAACAGTTATAGAATAACAAGGAAGAAAATTCTGATGATTTAAGAGCTCCTGTTACAAGGACCCTGCTTTAAAACGTTTTGAAATGAAAACAATTTCCTATAGCTTACAGTAATTAAAAAAACAAACAAACAATGTATTGGACCAGACCTGTGAACAGTAATGGTATCATAGGCATATCAACAGTGAAGCTGAAACATTGTGTTCTGTTCTTTGCATTATAGTAAGAGGTTACCACCTTTTGGAAGTTGGAGTTTTTTGATATCATGGTTTATGTTGGCTCACACGAAATTTGCCTTGATGTGGAAGGCCCTCTCAGTAGGGGTTATCAGACCTGTTTTTCTCAAAGGGAGCTGCTTATGTCCAGATGGAGCTTACTGTGAGAATGTGGTCATGATCACCTTTCCATCTGAATTTCATTCTCAAAAGATTATAATCATCTTGCCAGCAGCAAACTGATCAAAATTCCCCTGGAAATTTTATTTGATTGAAATTTGGTGTCATTTTCTATAGTATCCACTTCTAAAACCTTTTGCACAGTTAATAATGAAACAACTGTGTTGCCAAAAGTAAGTCAGAATGCCAAAGCCAATGGCATATAAGATGCTGACCAGCTGTTTCCTTTTTCCAGTAAGTACCGACCCTGAGGCTAAACAGGAAAACTGTTAGGATCAGGACTTTAGATTGGATGGGATTAACTTCCTGACTGAGATATGTGATGACGGCAAGACCTATAATTTTATTCCTGAATATATTCATGAGAAATGACAGCCAGGTTTTCAAATACACCAAAATAAGATAGAGAAACATATTTTTTTAAGTTTAAACATTTGAATTCTTTTGTTTTTCTTACTAGACAGTTTTCCCACATCAGAGAGAAAGTTAATACTTAATTTTGCTTTGGATTATTATTATTTTTTCTACAGGAGGACCAACTACTTAACAATACAGTATTGGCAGAGACAAAATACTATCTTGAAATCCCTAAAAGCTGCTGAAGAGGAGCTTTTCAGACAGAAAGTGGTAAATTACAAAATATTTCGGTTTGTGGACTGAAAAAACAGAAGCTGTGCTATGTTAGAAAGGAGAGGATTGGCCAGGCATGGTGGCTCACACCTGTAATCCCAGCAATTTGGGAGGTCAAGGTGGGTGGATCACCTGAGGTCAGGAGTTCGAGACCAGCCTGACCAATATGGTGAAACCCCATATGTCTCTACTAAAAATACAAAAATTACCTGGGAGTGGTGGCAGGAGCCTGTAATCCCAGCTACTCGGAAGGCTGAGACAGGAGAGTTGCTTGAACCCAAGAGGCAGAAGTGAGTGAGATGGTGCCACTGCACTGCAGCCTGGGTGACAGAACAAGATTCCGTCTCAAAAAAAAAGAAAAGGAAAAGAAAAAAAAAAAAAAGGAGAGGATCGTTGTGGAGTCAGAGTAGGTGGTGTTTCTAAATTCTCAATGCGTCTGATGCTGGAATAAATCCAGATCCAAGGCTCCTGGCACCAACTGGAGCCCTGGCAAGGTTGTGCCTCAATAACAGAAAATCTCATCATCTGAAGTTCTTCCTCTCTGAGATCAGTCTTAGAAGGCCTTGGGTAGCTGATAGTTCTAAATGTAATGCTAGGAAATAGTTTCCATTCAAGGATATACTTAAAAATGATCCTCTTATTGCATGGCAGAAGCAGGAGCAGGACCCAGCCTCCATTACTGGGCCCTGTTTCCAAGATCCAGTGAAGGCAGGGATATGACATCACTTCCCTTTCCTCTAATCCAGTGATCCTCAAACTTTAGTGCCCCTCAGAATCCCATGGGTGACTTGCTCAAACACATATTTCTGGACTCCACCCTCAGGGTCATGAGAATTTGCATTTATAACAAATTCTCAGGTGATGCTTCTGCCGCCCACCCTGGGGACCACACTTTCCCATTTTTTGTTGGGAATAATGTCAGAGACTCCAACCTAGCTCTTTCACTTCATCTGTTCCTTCTCTCCAACCCGGACTGATGAGAACATTCCCTCCTTGTTCAAAGCAGTGCTTGACAACCCAACTGTGTTGACTTTCTCCAGCCAGGGCCTTCATACCTCGCTCCCTATGACCACACAAAAAGGAATATCTCATAACCCAAAGAACATGGGCAGGTGTGGCTGAGAACATTTCTGTTTGGCATAATACCGGGTTGGGGCACAATATACTGCTGACTAATTAGACATTTTGCAAGACCACATGCCCCTAGCACCACAGAAACTCCACGGATCAGGGAACATGCCGTCTTGCCTCAGACGTGACTCCCCTAGACTAACATTTATAAAGCAGCTATTCTGCTTCTGCTCAGTGACCAGCTGGACTTCATTGTAGTTCACGCCACTCAAATAGTTTAAGCCAGACTTATGTCTCGCATCGAGACACTCCACACATCAGTGAGGCCTTAGAGTGGCTAACACAGATGGGATTAGAGCCACAGGAGAGGGGTAACCTATCCACTTGCATGTCCAGCTAGTCCTTGATCAGCTTACGTATTTCTGTGGCACATAATTGTCTGTGGTCAAAATGGTGTAGAGTGATAACTTCATAAGAATATGCCATTCCTTCCTGTAGCATTTTTTAATTCTTCCATTAAAACAACATACTCTTGCAGTTCAAAATGTTAAGAGGTAGGAAATGGTACAAGAAGAACTAAATGATTTCTTGCTATCACAGTCTATGCAATTACTTGCAGGGGCAAATTTTAAATAATAATGACAGAAATAATGACTAATCACACTGTTATACATGATATGAAGGAGAAACATAGCAGGCAATAAGAGCTTGTTACATAGGACCTGCTCCAGTCTGATCTCTAAGAAGGTGTCATTTGAGCAATATTCATTATATTTGTTCAACACTCATTCCATAGATCTACTAAACCTCCTCTCTGTGGGAAGCACAATTAAATCAGCTTCCAGTCTTTCTAGAGCAGAATTGTCAAAAAAAAAAAAAAAAAAAAAAAAAACAACAACAACAAAAACAACAAAAAAACTTTCTATGTGATAGATATTGTCTATAATTTCTACACTGTCCACTAAGCAGCTTCTAGCCATGTGAACCCATTGAGCACTTGAAATGCTATTAGTGTGACTAAGAAATTATTTGCATTTTCATATGTGGCTAATAGCCACCAAACTAGACAGTCCTTGCAAACTCTATGGTAACTAAAAAAAAAAAAAAAAAAAAAAAAAAAAAAATACGTATTTTTGTAAGAAAAAGATGTCAAGGCATAAAGATTACTAGAATGTGCGAAGTTTGGGAAACAGATGAAGACCTGATGCGGCAGAAAGCCAGATATTTAGTTCATATCCAACACATTTCCAGCCTTGCTTATTGTAACCTTCTGTTTCCTAACTATGTTACTCACATTTGTTTGAATCAACCCAACATATTTCTGCCAAGATCACTGCTCTCCCTTGCCATTTTGTCTGCCTCTTCATTTTCTTGCCCCATAATCTTATTTATCTTTTTTCCCCTCAATTGTAAATCTCTGTCTCTCTCTCCCTCTCCCTGTCTCTCTCTCTGTCTCTGTCTCTCTGTCTCTGTCCGTCTTTCTTTGCTATGAAAAATATTCACAGTCCTATATTGGCCTCCTTTGGACTTTGATATAGCCTCAGAATTTTATTTACTTCCTATATTTTCTTCTCAAGTTCCTGTACAAGAAAATTTCCTCATGCCAACAACTTTGATTCATTATTGACCATACTAACAATATTTTATACAAGTATAAATGTTTAATTTTTATCTATTAAATAAACAACCCAGTGAAGTTTGGAGAGTTCATTAGCCAACATTACACAGTCTGTATTTACTTATTTGTTCAAGTATTTGTTGTGTGTATCCTTTATAAAAATGTAAGCTCATTTAGGAAAAAAAAATCTCTGTGTTTATTTACTAATATCTTTTCATTGCCTAGCACAGTGTCTGACTTCGACCTAATGCTCAATAAATAAATATTTATTGTATAAATAAGTCACAAAATATACATCCTCTTGCTTTTTAGCAAAGAGCACAATCAATTGTACTTTCTAAGTCTCTTTGTGGAAATAATGTGTATGCTTAACTTTTTGCTCCTAATCACCAATTTTATGTAAATAATTTACTAAGAATCCCAATGTTAAATTCAATAAGCAGAAAGTCATTGGCCTGAGGCTGTCTCCTTACTTTGTGTTCCTACCTAAGGAACTGCAATGTAAATTAATACGTAAACAAATTGAAAACTTAACCTAGAAGTATAACAGTATAGCAGACAGCTCAGCCAATCACAAGTAGCCAAGATTCAGCCAATCACTTGCTGCCAACTCATCAGACCATGTTTAAAGAAAGGAAATAAGGAGCTGTAACCAACCAAGCTACAGTGGCCACCCCCATTTGCCTCAAAGGATACAGTCTAAGATCCCCAGTAGATACTACTGGACCCTCATTTGGAACATGTTTCTGTTCATGTCTTCTGCTCACAAATTTAAAGCCTTTTCTATCTCACCTAAGCACTTTTCACATACCGTGGCTGTAACTTTTACCCTTTGAGGTGTGACAGCAAAACTAACACAGATTTCTTTTTCCTTTTTCACAATTTCATAGACGGAAAATCCATTCTTATCGTAGATCTTTGTAACCTCAGCATATAATTTTTCTCCTTCCTTATTAAGTCAAGAACTTTCATCTTTTCATTTAAAGGAGGCACTTTACCACTTCTTTGGCGTGTCTGAATTGCCCCACTATTGTACTTTGGGCCAACATAAAGTAAAATAAGGATGACTTGAACACAAGCATTGCAATATCACAACAGTAGATCTGACACTGAAAGGGCTAATAGTGACTAACGGGCAAGTAGTGTAGACAGTGTGGGTATACTGGGCAGAGGAATGATTCACGTTCAGGTGAGATGGAACTGTATAGCACAGGAGTTTGTCACACTACTCAGAACAATGGGCAATTCAAAAAAAAGTATGAGTTATTTATTTTTGTAGTAGTCTATTTAACATTTTCAAAAGTTGGTTGACTGCTGACACCTGAAATGCTGGAAAGCAAAACTGCAGACAAGGGGACACTACTGTATTTTTGTAGTTGACTTCCATTTTCTGTCTATAAATACTTCCTGCCTGCATTGTGTCAGGGAGCTCACTGATACTCTCCTGGTTCTGAGTGCTGCCTAATTTGTGAATCATTCTTTGCTCAAATAAACTCTGCTAAATTTAAATAGTCAAATTTTTTCTTTTAACACCAGCATAAATCTTTTTTTCCAGTAGGAGAACGATAGTGATTTTTTAGCCACATAATCAATTATTTATTTACATTTATGTGGTGCATTTCAGAACTTCTTATTGCTGGTCACATTGGAACAGTAATGCTGCAGGAGGGAATGGAATACAGAATGAAAGATTATGATACCAGCTGATATGCGATACACGTTATGTCTTGATAAATTGAGTTTGAATCAAAAGGCAATTAAGTATTTTTGGCACCTTTAGAAATTTTTGAAAAGGGGATTCTGCAATAAATTGGTTGCATTTACTCCAAACAAAAAGTATCATTACGACAACAACAAAAAATAGCAAAACAGAGATAAATGCGTATTTAGCTTGCAGAACTGGGGCATGAGCAGTTTTAGTGATATTAGTGGTAGGCAAGCCTAGGTATGCTAGTATGTCTCTCTCCGTGCATTAAATCCAGAAAATAAAATCAGTCCCTCTTCTCTATGTTAAAATTTGGTTTTACTTTACAATAGTGATTCATTCAAGCATTTGTGAGATGGAGCATCCAAAAATGATCATGCATCTCAGAAAAGCAAAGCAAAGGGGAGGGTGGGAAGTTCCCCTGTGTCAGAGTCCCTGCTATCCATCACTACCAGGGACAGAGAGGAGATGGCCCTTTAATAGAAACTGGCTAATTTCTTCAGAAATATCTCATTAAGCCCGCCCTTCCTGAGTGGCTTCTCCATTAAAATTTGATAAATGAATTCTGCCATTGCCAATTCCAGCCTGTCCTTCTTTCCCTTAATGAAATGAAGATGCGTCATGCTGGCAAGCACTCCGCACACAGATAATTATTCATGGGATGCTAGAAGTGCTGTAGTCACCCAGCCCATCACTGCTCCACAGACACTGGAGATGGGACCTTCAGAAGCCTGAATGATTTTTGAATAGAGATTTATTTATATTTTACTCAGGGGGAAAAAAATCACATGGGTTGACATACTCCTCCTTTTAGCTTTTCCCCCATATGGATTTTTCCACCTCAGATCACAGTGTATGAGTGGGAGTCAGTATGCGTATAATATGTTTGGCACTTTTACTTACTGATTTAAAATATGTCAGTTTGATTAAAATTAATATTATTTTCAAGTTGAAATTGTTTTTAATAATATGCCTTTAGGAGAGGCTATATTTCATGATGCTATTGTCTTTTCAAACGTTAGTTTTAAGACCTATGTAGGCAAAGTATGTAGTACCCAACTATATAATTTATTTCTTCAAAGCCTCTGTTACTGCTGACAAGCCTTAACTATCTTTTAACTGGTGTTTTTCCATTGATTTGAACTTATGTTTTCTGTTACTGGGCATATCCCTGCTATTAGCCGAAGTTAGAAGGTTTGTTCTCATGTTTTAAAGTCTTTTATGTCTTCTCTTTTCTCAAATTATGCATAACTGAACCCGCTATTGTAAAAGGATCTGAAATTCACTCACACTAGTATATAAATAGATATCATCTCAAAATACTACCTCTATAAAGGGTATTTGCTACTTGCCAAAAAGCCAGCTTTTATTTTAATTTCTTAGGGTAAAATTACACACACACACACACACACTCACACACTGTCTCTCTCTCTCTCTCTTAAAGAAGGAACACCTATTTTGTTTGTTTATTTTAGTTTCTTTGCAGGGCTGCAGGCAGCCATCTTCTCTTTTTAAAACATACCTCTCACCAGTCTCCGAGAATAGCACTGAAAGACATCAAACCTCCAATTTTTAAAAAACTTATCACCAAGCAAAAGAAAACATTTATAAAGCAGTATTTTGATTGCCTGTTATATGCAGTTATTTGCTAATGGGATTACCATATTTGTAGATATTTTATTTGTTTTTATTCCTGAGAGTAAGGTAAATCATTATTTATTTTTGATAAGAGAACTAACTCAGATCCATTGTCATTTTGCATGTTTATATCAAATCTCAGGGGTATGCAGGGATTGTTATTTCTAAAATAAATATTCAGAAACGGAGGAACCAAGTGGCCAATTTCTAACCCTGTTGAAAAGTGACAGAGTGAGATGAGACTCCAAACCATGCTCTCAACTTCTTCAGAATTAGCAAGAAGCATATTACCAGAATGCAGGGCTTAATATCTCCGTACTTCATTTAAAAATCTAAAATAGCTCAATAGTGCTGAAGACAAACCAAGTTTGGATGGGAGATTAAGAGGTCAGATGAGAGTTGATAGCATATTAAGTAAACAAACCTTTTGACGAATCATATCTGGTACTTTATTTAGAAAATTAAACACATACTCAAAAATTTTCCATATAGATAAATCACACACTGCATGATGATCTCAAGCCAGCATTTTTCTTGTCACTTGGTACTTTAATAGCAGTAATCATAAATAATATTTAGGACAATGTCAGAAAACTAAAATTTTTGAGCAATTATTATTGATCTGTCACTATGCTTCCAATTTTATGTGATGCATTTCAGAACTTCTTATTGCTGGTCACATTGGAGCAATAATGTGGTGGGAGGGAATGGAATATACAATGAGAGATTATGATACCAGCTGATATGAATGTGATACACATTATGTCTTGACAAATTGAGTTTGAATCAAAAGGCAATTAAATATTTTTGGCATCATCTGCTTTCATTCTTGTAACACTTATGAAGTAACTTGCGCAAATTTACACACAGCTCAACTCTGGAAGAGCCAGGTTCCTGGGTCAGATCTCTCTGCCTTCTGCAACTGAGCTCTGAACCAGTTGACTGTATGTGCACGTGGAGTTTTTTTTCTGACTGGTCATGCAGTGTTTCATTTATATTTCATCTGTTAACCTCCTGCCTGAGGATCCTGTGTTTCTCCAGCGGCCCTCTAATAAACTAAGAATATTCACTCTAAATATTTCTCGGCAATAGAGTGCCATATGAGTCAAAATATATCTGAGAATTAGAAAGACTCTTCTGGTAGCACTTTGCTCTTTAAAACCTCGAGTGTCAACGAGTGCATTTGCCATCCTCTACAGCTGGCTTAGCTGGGAACTGATGGTAACTCAAGCTGCAGGACACTTCTGCTCAGTTTTGTGCAAGAGGGGAGCATCTGCTGGCTGATTAGCATGTCTGCACAAAAGAAAAAAAGAAAAAAAAAAAGAAAAGAAAAAGAAAAATGCCTTTTAAAAAAAGATCAGTAACCTAGACAAAAGACAAATGAAAAGGCCCAAGAACAGAGGGAAGCTACCAAGATTAGAATGTGTACAGCCGACTGAAAATTTCCCATATATTGTGTGAAAAGTGCTTTGCATGGAAATAGTTATAATCCATGCTCTCTGCAAAATGAGCACCATTGATTGCAGGCTGAGTGTTTGAGATTTAGTAGCAGCAAAGGAGCAATGAATCAGGTCCGCATGACTGTGTGTCCCTGTGATGCCCATATCTTTTGCATAATATAGAAAAGACATTTTTGTCTATGCCTAAAAGGTTGGGGCCTAGAGATTTCTGGCATTCTCCAATGAAGCTGGTCCAATTAAAGGCAAAAGGGAACCTTCCGATCTGAAACCTTTTCTCTTTCCCTCTTGGTTCAGGTATCTTTATGACAGGCCTGGGCCTTTCTGATCTTTAACCTAGCAAAGGTCCTTATTCTATTATTATTACTACTACTATTATTATTATTATCATCATCATCATCCCTGACTAACTTTTTCTTTCAGTTGCTGTGTATATGTTGACTTGTTTGAGATATGTCTTCCCCACAGGAATGTATGGCTCTGACATTTTCAGTATTTTATTTCCCTAAGTGTATCCCAGCCCTGAGCATATTGCCTGGCACATGCCACGCTCAGTAAATATCTGTAGAATCAGGCTTTAAATTATGTCTTAACTGACAATAAGTCAAAGACTCTATCCTTTCTGACCTGCAAATTCTTTATTGTAAAATGAGAATATTAGATCATAGGTTTTTGTGAGGAATAAGTATATGTTGGAAATTTTGCTTATCCCACAGCATAAAATAAACACTTGGTAAATAGTAGTTGTAAGAGCATTATTTTGGAAATAATTCTTAAACTTCCCTATACTGATCCTTGCCATTCTAGACTCTGGCTACTTCAAGGAACATTCTCAATACGGCACAAAAAAGGAGCAAAAACTAGTATTATATAACAATCAACATTTACAAATGTTATATTATTTATTCTTTACAACTGCACTGTAAGGTAAATAACTTTATATATGTTTAAAGACTTGTGATGAGGAAAACTGAAGTTCAGGGAAGTTAATTGACTTGTGGTAGATCACACAAATAAAAAACAGCAGATCTGGGTTTTAACTCACGTTTAGACTCTGAGCCTTTGAAGTACCCATCCTTTCTGTTGCACTTTATTGCCTGTACTGGATCAGAGAAACAGACTTCTTTATTTATAAGCTATCAGAGATATTTTGGGGTGTTACTCTGTCAGCTTGCAGGGGAGCATTTCCTCCTACACTTGGGGCTAATTTATGCGCTGGCATTTGTGACCATATTGTTCTTGAGTAGGAATGGAAATTGGCTCAATCCATCAGCCAGAAGCAGGTCTTCCTTTAACAGCTGATTCCATGACTTGTCACATTTTCAAACTCCTCTGGGTGTCATGAAGGGGGTGGATGAGCATTTTATTTAAAAATATGAAGAAGAGGGCTGTTATTCCTACAGCCTTACAAGATTATGGTTTACTGAAGGGTAATATTTACTTCCCCTAATTTTGTACCAAACAGAATTGACTAAATTTTTACATTTAGGAGAATGAAATATCTAAGACTGACACTTAAAAGGAATAATTTGGCACATGAGTACGAATGGCAGTGAATCATTTTGGACACACATTGCTGGTATTAGCCTCATGAGAAATGACTGTCGCCACAATCACAAACACATTTATGCCATTAGTATGAGGGGGGAAATGGGACATTTTTCTTCACTAATGCTTTTAACTCTGATTCATAATGCCCATCCTTTTTCTTCTTCCAGATCACTCTCCAAAGAATGGCTGACTACACTGAATTTCTACTTCTAGCAAGCAACTTCATTGTTGAAATTTATTTTCTTAGGGTTTGATTTATTTAAGAAAGTAAAATGAATGACACTGAATTGTGTTAATATTTATTATCAGTGAAAAATAATATTGAACTTCTCCAAAGACAAAATGAAATTGAATAATAAAATAAAACAAAACTTAGTTTCAGGTATTAAGTGGGAAGATAAAAATGGGAACCATGAAATAAACTCTTTGTTCTCTCAAATATCATATACCTTAAAATATAAAAGTTACACAATAGTTTAGGATTAGTAATACATCCAGAAGCAAAGATTCTGTCTCTTGTTGATGCCAGAGGACAATCTTAAATAACTTTAAATTCTAAGACCAACTGATAATTCAGAAGACACAGCTCATCTGTTCCACTATAAGAATTTATAGAAATGATGTGGGAATTTCGTGTTATTTATTATTTTTAAAAGAGCAGACTTTCTACCTCAGTGGTTTCAAGGTGACATGAATTAGCAAACGGAACACTTGAATCCAAATCTTACCTCAGTTTCTAAAACTGATGACTTTGGACAAATCATGTAATGTTTTGAAGAAACAAAATGATCAAAGTCCTCTTCTATCCATCAAATGATAAATTATTATTTTAAAGTTATTAATATAAATTTACTTTGTAGTCATTGAAAAGATGGAGAATTCATTTTAACAAATACATTGAATACTTTGCCAAGGTGTTTAATGTGTTTATCTTTTGGGAAAAGTACAGAGATACAACAAGAAATATTTTTGTATCATTAGCAATTCCCCATCCCAGTTCCCAAACTAAGACCTTTCATTGTGGTATCATAAACCCAAGATGTGGGAATATATAGTAAAAGTTTCTTTCATCATAATATTAATATTAGCTATTAAAGCTACCATGAAAATTCTAGCTGAACACATTGTTACTTTATTTTTTACTCTAAATTTTACTATATATTCCGTTTTATTCATTTTATGTTATGAATTTATTGATGGTGGGGAGGGTTTTATATAAATACCCTCAGGTTTTAGAAGACTTCTATAAATGAGAGGTAAGACTATCTTCTGGGGTTCAGGATAACAAGCAAGTTGCAATGATACTGTTCCTATAAAATGAAATGGGAATCTGACATTACTCACCTAAATTGAATTTCCTTGGAAAATTCAAATACTTTTAAAAGGGAGAAAACATGTTCACTGCCGATCTTCTGGATTTGCATTCATCCAATCAAATTACTTCATTTGAGATAACATCATGATAAAATATTATCAAAAGATTTGTGTCTCTTGCTTGGAAAATAAATGGTTCCCTTGTGAGGTAGCAACAGGAAACATCCCCTGATGAAGCTCCAATCCACTGACATTATATCTGGGGGTGAACTTGCTGGAGATTAATACGAGTCTTCGTCATGTTAAACTTTTCCCTGGGATTGCTATAGGGAGTTTAGGTGCATAACCTACAATGTGCAGTGCTGAAGCCCAAAGCACAAGCAAATGACTTGTCCAAAACATTATACATATGGGATGAAGTAAATATTGCCATAAAAATCCCATCAAAACCACAAACTCAGTCTATTGATAATAAAGGAAGCAATGAGATGTGTTGTGCTGTCTGTCAGCCCTTGGATACAATTCTTATGGATGCAGTTGTCTCTCTCCTGCAAGAAATCAGATTTAACCCTATCATACAATACTTTTAGTTGTACTGAGAAGTTTTATTGAATATTTCCTTTCCACATATCCTAGGCTGAGACACAGAAACGTGATTTGAAAATGTACATTCTTCCCAGGTTTGAAAAATGCAGTTCATATTTCAGCTCCTGTGCTTCTTAGCTGAGTAACATTTGACAGAGTTCCTTTACCAACCTTGAGGTTCAGCTTCTTTATCTGTGAAATGGGGATAATCAGATAATCGTGCCTTATCTACTTTACTTAGTTGTTTGTTAAAGAATAAACTAGTTATGAGTGTGAAAGCTCTTTGTAAGTTGTAAAGCAATGTTTAAACATTCATTTGTAAAAGGAAACTATCTCATTAAAAAGAATAAGCTCAGTGTAGTGTTGCACCTATAGTCTCAGCTATGTGGGAGCAGAGGATTGCTTGAGCCTGAAAGTTCAAATCCAGCCTGGGCAACATAGTGAGACCTCCATCTCTTAAAAAAAAAAAAAAAAAAAAAAAAAAGAGAGAAGAAGAATGACAAGATTTAAAAAGGTTAAGGAGAATACCTACTATGTAATCAATGTGCAAAGATCAGAGCTGGGGTATGGGAGTTGGAAATATAAATATATGAGTATCTGGATGATGCTAAATAGTCAGGTTAAAAAAATACTAAAATTATGACTCAATGTTTTATATGTATCTGGATCATTGAACTTTGGGTGAATAGGCTCAGCTGGAAAACTTGGGTCAAGTTGTTCCAAAATAGGAATGGAAGTATGAAGATTCTGAATAGTTTGGGGGGGTTTATAAAATAGAGGATGACTATAAAGTAAGTGGAGATTTGAGAAAGAGAGAAGGCAGTGCTAGTACTTTTAAGTCTCTAGGACAGAAATAAAAAATAAACAAATACAAGAGTTATCTTGTTGGCTCTAGGTTGAGAAGAGTCAAGAACTTCAGATTCTATACCCAAAATAGTGGTAAAGCACAACTAAGCAGATTTGACGGAGCCTCTAATCTTTCTCCAATCTCATACCTGGATCAATACTGAAGCAATTTTGCAAGGGGATTCTACAAAACCCACAGCATGGATGTGGATATCAATTCGCAAAAGACCTCACCCCCAACCCTGCTATATGCATCTAGCTCTTGTGAAAAACAGCCCATCTGAGGTTCAACCTGAGTAGCAGTGACAGTGACCAGACTGAGGGAGACTCAGGGTGTTGGAGTTGGGGCACAGCCTGAGGTACTTGGGTTCAGCAAGATGACAGTAGCACAGGCTTTATTGTCTGAGGAAAGTTGAAATGTGTATTGGCATGCAGGCATGGTAAGAATGAAAACATTATGGAAAGTCTGTTTTCTATAATCAAGGTGATCATAACTTGGTTATATGACTATTTTTGAAGAACAGAGGCAATTGCATAGTAGATATCTAAATATCTATGTGTACCAGCTTCACACATTCTTTATTCTGATGAAAAAAATGCTAAATAGATCCTTAAAACTTGCGTCTGACTCAGTATATGCAGAACATAACTCATCATTTTCTTTTCTTCAAGTGTAATCAGGACCATTTTGCCACACTCCTTAAGCCCCTCTGTCACATAGTAATCCAAGCTCCTTAGAAGGTGTTCTGTCTATCTCTATCCTTTATCAACATCGAATTGCTTCTAATCTCTAATATACAACCCATTGACGAATTTTCTCGGCATTGTTTCCACTACTACAAATGTCCTGATTAGCCCAAACCTTCATTTAGTCACTCTATTCATCTCCATTTTACCACTTACTAATTTTATGACCATCAGAAAGTTACTTAACCTTCAGAAGCCTCAGTTTTCCCATATTTAAAATGAAGATTCACTCTTGTATTTTTAACGAATATAAAATATTTGTCGTGCTTATACAGCAGTGAGCAAAACAGATGAATGGCCCTAACCTCATGAAGTTTTCATTTTAGTGGAAGATATGAACAAGTAACATGCAAAAAATACAAAAATAGGTCAGATAGTGATAAGCACTTCAAAATAAAATTATTCAATATGGATGGCTAGAAGTATCAGGAAGGAGAATCAAAGATCTTCACTTACACATTTGAATAAAGATCTGAAAGAGATGAGGGGTTGAGTGACATATCTAATATTTTGGAGTGAACATTTCTGGCTTGAACATGAACAAGTCTGCAAGCTCTGAAGGAGAAAATGAGTGTTATAGGGGCAGAATGAGTAAGGCAGGAAAGAAATAGAAGGTCAAGGACATCAGTTTATGTAGAGCCTTATAGATCACAATGAGGACTTGAATTTTACATTGAGTGAGGTGAGATTGTATTGGAAAGGTTTGATCCAACTTAAATCTAAAAGGATCTTGACGACTGCTAAACTGACGGAGCGTAAGGGCGAAGGAGGATGACTACTTATGAGGACCATGCAGCAATCAGGAGTGTGGTGATGATGACTTAGACCAGGAGTGTAGTAATGAAGGTGAGAGAAAATGGTCAAATTGTGGCTACATATGGAAAGCCAAAAAGGCCAGACTTATTAAAGGAGTAGATCTGGATATGAGAGAAAAGAAGAGTTGAGGACAACAACTTTGGTTCCAAGAAACGACAATAATGAAAGACAATTAAATGAGATAAAGAATACTGTAAGAACAGCACTTTTAGGAGGAGATATTTGGATTCCTATTAGGCATCTAATTAATACATCAAGCAGTAGGTCCAATACATGAGTCTAGAGTTCATAGGAGAGGTCAGGCCTGCATATATAATTGGGAGGATCATCAGCATGTTTAAAGCCATGAGATTGCAAGTGACCATTAAGAGAACAAGTATAGATCAAAAAGTGAAAAGATGCAATGATTTGTCCAAGGTCTCTCCAGCATGTAGAAACAAGAAATTATAACTTAGGTAAAAATCAAATATATGACAACAACAGAAAAAAGGGCAAACTAGGGTTAAATGACGCTACATTATGGTTAGACTCCTTTTTATTGGACAAATTGCATTGCATTGATTCAAAGTAGGCCACGGTGAATTAAGAATGCATGTTATATTTTTAGAGCAAGCACAAACATAAAAATAATACAAAGATACATAGCTTAAAAAGGAATAGAGTAGATAAAATTAAATACTAAACAGTACTCAATTCATTCAAACATATACAGAAAAGGAGAAATAAAGAAACAAACACATGGGATACTTAAACACACACTGAAACGGTCTCCTTAAAAAGCCAACTAAATCACAAATAACTCTAAGTGTAAGTAGACTAAGTCTTCCAATTAAAAGACAATACCAGACTAGATAAAAATAAAGGGATAAAAATAAAATGCTGTTTTTAAGAAACACATTTTGAATGTGAGGACATAGAGAGCTTGATAGGAAAATAAAATAAAGTTTGTATGACTATATTAATATCAGATAGAACCGACTTCATAACAAGGAACAATACCTTTCAAATTTGCTTGTTGGCGTTAATGTGGTACAACCATTTTGAAAAACTGGCAACTTTTTATGAAGTTAAACATACAACTATCCAATAGCCCAGAAAATCTACCCCTAGGTATTTATCTAAGAGAAATGAAAACAAATGTCTATATAAAAACTTCCACAAGAATACTTAACAGCTGTTGCAGTCATCAGAGTCAAAAGCAGAAAAGAACTCAAAAGCCAGTGTATAAAGAACATATAATATGCAATGAAATATTAAACAGTAAGAAAAAAATGACTCCTGTTACATGCACTAATGTAGATAGATCACAAATATATTATGTTGAGCAAAAGAAATCAGACATAAAAAATATACGTCATATTTACATGAAGGTGAAAAACAGGCAAAACTCTGTATAGTTACAGAAATCAAGATAGTTGTTATTTCAGTAGCGTATGGGAAATAACCAGGATGAAGGAAATATTATATCTCTATTGGGTGAAAATTATATAGAATATACTTTTGTTGAAATTTATTCAATTACATACTTAATTATTTTGTGTATAAAAGTTATATATTAATAAAGTAGAGTTATAGTTTAAAAAGTTATACAAAAAGAAGAATTAGAAAAAAGACCTAGAGGAAGTAGTCAGTGAGGTAGGATTAAAATCATATCCTGATGGCCTCTGAGCCAAGTAAATGAGGAAAGTGTTTCAAGTTAGACGGTATTCAGTAGATGACAGAATCTTCAGAATTGACCTACTATGACAAATGTTAGTTACTTTAAGCTAACCATTGAATGCAGTACAACAGAAATTATTGATGACTGATAAGAACAATTTAGGTAGAGTGGAAGGCCCCCAATCTTTAGCAAAAGTTCAAAAGAAGAATTGGCAAACAAGATAGATTCAGTAGTTCATACAGAGCAAAACAGTCTTGAGTCAGTTACTAGAGAAGAAAGTTTGCCCAAAAAGAGATTTCTCTTCCCAGATGGGAAGAATAATAGCATGTAGCTCTGCTGATGGAAGTAATCTAATCAATAGATAGAGAAAAACTGATAACAGAACATAAACTAAAGAGGCTTTTGAGCCATGTCTTTGAGTAAGTAAGTGGGGGTTAAATCTAGTACAACAATCAAAGGCTAATAATATTTAACTCTAAAGATGTCTGTGTGTGTGTATGTATGTATGTGAATGCCTGTATTCGTCCATTTTACACTGCTATAAAGAAATACCCACGACTCAGTTATTTATAAAGGGAAGAGGTTTAATTGACTTACAGTTCCGTGTTGTTTGGGAGGCCTCAGGAAGCTTGCAATCACAGCAGAAGGTGAAGGGGAAGCAAGGACTTTCTTCACATGGGTGGCACAGAAGCACAAAGGAGGAACTTCCAAACACTTATAAGACCATCAGGTTTTGTGAGAACTCACTCACTACCATGAGAACAGCATTGGGAAACCGCCTTCATGATACCTTCAACTCGCTCTCTAGACACATGAGGATTATAAGTCCCTCCCTTAACACCCGGGAATTATAATTTGAAATGAGATTTGGGTGGGGACACAGAACCAAACTATATCAATGTTAAATTAAATGAGACAATGAATTGTGCTTAGTATAGCATCTAAACACACATTTCTCTAAGCATGAGCTACTTTACTGAAAGTTAATAATCAACTCATGGGCCATTCCTCCCTTGATATTTTGGGTAGCTCCAACTTTGTCTTTGGAGACCACGATGTGCTCACTTCTAGCTATAAATATTTTATTTATATACTGTACATGTAAATCATAATATAATTTCACATTATATTTAGTTGTTTGTGTTCCTTTTTCTCTGATTGGTATAATGACTTCTTATTTTATAACTATGACGTCCGACGTAGAACTTGGTCACATAAAGTCCCTAGCAAATGTTTGGAAAATGAATAAGCCACTGCCATTTCCCCAGGGATGTCTGTATTTACAACCTTACCTCTCATCATGCCCTGGAAGGCTCTAAATCCCACTAGAGTCGTGCTAGTCATCATGAAAGATCTGGAGCAGTTTCAACACCCAAGTAGTTCTCAAAGTGTGGTTCTCAGAACAGCAACAGCAGCATCTCTTGGGAAATTGTTAGAACAATAAATTTCTGGCCTTGCCCCAAGCCCACTGAATCAGAAATTGTAGTTGTGCAGCCCAGCAAGCTGTAACTTAACAAACCTTCCATGTCATGATGATGTACACTAAGGTTCAAGATCTACTTGTGTAACATATTCTTGGTTTTTCATTCCTAGGACTGGAAAGATGCAAGCAAACATCTGATTATACTTTGATTATTAACCAGATATTTCAATAACCCTGGTCATACAGTTTTTCCATTAACACATTTTTTTCTATTATGAGAAACATAACATCATAATTTCTTTCTCTTGTGTTCTTTAAATGTGTTTTTCATTCAAAGACAAATGTGCATTAAAACATTAGAAGTCTTTTATTACCCTTGGGAGGTGGGGAGGGGGAAGTGATTTCTCTGCTTCCAAAGGCATAGAAGCATCTATTCTAAATAATCCCGAACTGCTTGACTTTGGGAAGATAAAAGGAGTGATGCAGACACTAATGACTTTCATAAGCAACTCTTAGATGTATTCAATTCTAGGGAATCACCATTGCCCGGGAATTCAGAGTATGACACACTGACTCTAGAGTATCTGAGATACTTGGGAAAGACCAGTAATATGAAAGCATAATTTGAAAGAAACTCTTACCCTTAAAATTTGTTCTACCCCTATTGTTACAGTGTAACATTGTGCAGGTTACTTAGCCTTCCTGGATTGGTTTTCATATCTGGAAAATAAAGAGCTTTGATTGTTTAATGTTTGTCCAAAGGGGACATAAATTATAAACTGTTATTTAAAATGCAAACGCATCCTCTCATCTAATTCTTCCCAAGGTATAGATGTTCCATTCTAAGGATTGTTCTCGTTTTCACACAGACTGAGAAGCCCTGAATCTTGTATCTTTAAGGTCCCTCCACCTCTAGGATCATATAGCTATTGCATAGCTGAGGAAACCTAGTAACAAAGGATATAATGATGACTATGCTGATTGTATTAGCCTGTTATCACGATGCTAATAAAGACATATGTGAGACTGGGTAATTTGTAAAGGAAAGACATTTAATTGACTAACAGTTCCTCACGGCTGAGGAGGCCTTAGGAAACTTACAATCATGGCAGAAAGGGAAGCAAACAAGTCCTTCTTCACATAGTGGCAACAAAAATAAATGACAAACGAAAGGGGGAAAATCCTCTTATAAAACCATCATATCTCATGAGAATTCGTTCACTATCATGAGAACAGCAGCATGGGGGTAACTGCTTCCATGATTCAATTACCTCCCACTGGGTCCCTCCCACCTACAATACATGGGGATTCTGGGAACTACAATTCAAGATGAGATTTGGATTGGGAAAATAGCCAACCATATCACTGATGTTTAATAATAATTTCAATATCAGCACATTTTTCAATGCCCACCATGTCTATTGGTACAAACAAATACAGACATGCTCTTTGCAGAAAATAATTGCTTTATTAAAAAAAAAAAAGCAACACTTTTCTAGATAAGTGAAAAAAGAAAACTTATTTGTGATCAAAACTAAACGGAATACAATCAAATTGCAAAACTTCATCAATAAGAAAATTATAGAATATGTAACGTCTTTCAATAGCTAAGGACCTGGTGCCGTGAATTGCAGTATGAATTGGCAAACATTTCTATGTGTGAGGGGAAAATTAGATTGCTATGTGTATTAGCGTAACAAATTGTCACAAATTTGGCAGCATAAAACAACATTCCATTTGTTGTCTCACAGTTCTGTAGATCATGAGTCCAGGTGGGCTCAACCAAATTCCCTGATTAGGGCTTCAATCCTGAAACCAAAGGGTTGACTAGACTGGAATTGTATCTGAAGGATTTGGGGAAGAATCATCTTACAAGTTCAAGTTATTGGCAGAATCCAGCTTCTTGTAGTTATGGGAATGAGGACCCCATTTCCTTGCTGGTAGTCACTCCTGAGCCACTGTCTGCTTCAAGAGGACACTAGCATTTTTTTGGCATGTGACCCTCTCCGTCTTCAAATCCAGCAAGGGTATATTAGATTCTTCTTGTACTTTGAATCTCTTCCTTCACCTTTTACCACAAGCTGGGGAAAACTCTCTGCTTCTAATGGGCTCTTGTTATTAGATTTGGCTCACCCAGATAATTACCCTTTCATCATATAAGGTAATATAATCACAGGAATGGGATATCATCCTATTTGCAGGTTTCACCTCTACTCAAATAGAAGCATCAGTGGGGGTCATTCTTAGAATTCCACCCATTACACCACCTCTTTTGAGTAAAGAACAAGCCCAACTCTGAAGTCCTACTCCAAAACCCTACTCATTATAAAAGACAGTTTGAGGAGAGGTGATGCAATGATCAAAGAACAAAGGGAAGAAGAACAGTGAGAGACAGATGAGCATGAACAGGGATAGCTCTTAGAAAAATTGTGCACTAACAGTTTTGTCTTCAGCTTTCCTCTTTTATTCTATCAGACAGCACTCTGATCCTGTCACAGATTACAGGGACAGATATATTATAATTACATACGTTCAAACATGAATGTAAGCTAAAGCACTACTTGTCTAGGGTTATTTGCAACCTAATCACTAATCATGAAGAATTTTTCCATGTTGAATTTCTGGGGTTTGAGAATAAACCAGAGGAGTTCTGGGGTGACAGGATGCTTTCAAGTGATACTGCAAGTCACCAGTCTGCTTAGATATAAGGCTGGCTCTAAATATGAGCTAGTATCAAAAGTCTTCTTTCCAAACTAGGCAAACTACCTGGGCTTTCTGTTGCTGGTGAAATATATTAAGTTTGAACATTTGGATAAGTATCCATGTATATCCTTAATTGCTGCTAGGAGCTTTCAATCAATCAGATGCAAATGTCAGGTTGTACTTGGAAAAGCACAGAACTAAAGCCACAGGGCTGAAGTTTAGAAAAAATGGACTTTTTGCGGCTCCCAGACTCACTATTCTGGGCTATGAGCTCATTCCAATATTAGTGAGTCCAAGAATTCATCACCCTCCAAATGCTAAAATAAAATCAGGGAAATGTCATCAAGTTGTTAACCATTATTATCTATTAAGGTAGCCCTACCAAAGACGGGGAAATCACCTAATAAAGCCAATCTTTCTTTTTTATATCACCAAGAACTGTCAGGACTACAATAAATTATAATGGAACCAACTTAAAGCCAGTGACCTGCATATTATACACTGGAAATCTCTCTTATCTCAGCAAGTAACCAACACCAGACTTGTCAATTAAGATTGGAGAATGTCAAGGTTAAATGTTTCTCAAAGCTTCTGATGTATACCTTTCAAGTTTGAACCACTTGAGGTGTCTGTTTATTGACTCTTGGCAAATGTGATTTCCTATTTCTTAAAAAAGATGAATTTTACAAAGAGTTCTTACAGCTATGCAATGATTTTAGGCTAAATGATTTATAAAGAAAAGCATTTTGGGGAAAAATAAATAAAACCTTTAGAGAACCTCCAAAGTGGCCCCATTGTAAACAGTGAAATCTCTGGCAAGCTTTCGCTCCAAGTCCCATTTTCTACAAGTAAAAATATAGATAACAATAACTCTTACAAATGACTACATTAAAAATCAAATTAAAATGAGATGGTATGTTTACAGTACCTGAACATAATAAGTGGTGAATAAATAAATGATATTACTGTTTGTATTACTTTACCAAATGTTCCTTTATTTATTCAACAAATATTTAATGACCATCTATTTTATATAGGCATTTTATAGGGGCATAAGGTAGACAACAGGTATTTAATAATAAATAGGATAGACATGAAATGTACTTGCATGAAATTTGCAGTCCAGTAGTGGATAGAGACAGTTAAACAAGCAATTTTAATACAGAGTTATTTGTGATAGGAGAAATATGAAGTTTTATGGGTGCATAAAGCAGAGACACCTGATATTTAATGGTCTGGAAGGTCTGGAAATTCAGGAAAAGCTACCCAAAGAAGATAACATCAAATTCCATTCTCAATAGTAAGAAGACATATTAGACTAAGTACTAGTGGAAAATACTCAAGGCAGAAGGCAACAGGTGTGCAAAATCTTGGAGAAGAGAAAGAACAGTGCATGCTGATGTGTGAGAACAATTTGTAGTGTATAGAACAAAAACTCAGTGAGAATAGCCTTTCCTGCTCCTATCTCAGCATATTCCTGGAAAGACCTGGTATGGCACAATGAGGAGAAGCACATCAAAATTCCAGTTTCTTTCATGTTCACATTATCTCCAGAAGATGGTAAGTCAGGGACAGCAAACATTTGTGGAAGCAGTGTGATGATGTCTTTGACGATTTGGAACATGAAGAGGAACTAGGACAGTCTAACAAGTGATTAAAGAGAAAAGAAGAGCTTGTACTAAATAAAGAGTTAAAATATGGGTGATGAATAGTAGAAACAGAATTGTACTAAGAATTTCAAACAGAAGATCCATCTGTAGTCTTTGCTTGTGCCCAGATATCTTGTCCCCGTCTTCCTTCTGGTAGACTCCCACTAATATTTGAACACCTGACTTAACTGACTCCTCCTCTACTGAGCTTTCTTCAACTCCACCTGGAAGAATGAATCCCTCTTTCAGTATAATCCTTCGCATAACAAACTGTATTTATCTTCATTGAGGTACTTTCCTTCTATTATTTTATCATTGTGTATTGATATGCATTTCTTCCCTGCAAAATGAACTCTCTGAGGGAAGAGCTAAAATCCTTATTCACATATGTATCTCTCTTATGGTTACAAAACTAGTTTGGGGTAATATTTAACTAAAGAATCTGTCCTTTCAATTTCCGAACTGTTTAAGTTTAGTGTACATACATGACACAGGTATGTATATATCAATGTAAAGACTGTGGAATTCTTATAAGCAGTCTGCAGTCAATAATTAGGCTAAATTCCAAAAGGTGTTAGATAAGTTATTGCTTGAAATTTGAAGTATTTACCCATAGAAATAATTGTATAAGGGACATAAGCTTTCCACAAAGAGTTTATATGAGCCTCTATAGTCTTATGTAAACAAAAACAATTTCATTATGATTTCTGTAGCAAAATATAGTCCGGGTTCCAACAGGGGATGTCAGGAACAACTCTCATGAACCCTCATCTCTTGTTGTTAGCACTAACAAGAAAAGCTAAAATCTTTCCACTACAGAATATGAATATATTCTTCTTCTCATCCATGCTGATAGGATTCTAGAAATGGAGTAAACAGAGTTTCTGAATAAAAAATCAGGATGCATGGCATTCCCAATGGCATGAGAAATAGAATATTTGAAATTATATGGTTCCTGTTTACAATGGATCTTTAGAGGAGTTATCAAGTGGTGCATTATATTAAGAAAAATAATAGCACTGTATCAGTGAGGTCTGGAGCAGTAGGGACTACTTGTTATGAAATTAGAAGGATTGGTTAGCGAGGCAGAAGCTCCTAACAAGTCTTAGGAGAATTTGGTGATGGTTGGTGTTTCACATGTCCGTGTGAAGAGATCACCATACAGGCTTTGTGTGAGCAACATGGCTGTTTATTTCACCTGGGTGCAGGCAGGCTGAGTCAACAAAGGGTGGTGGATTATCATTACTTCTTATAGGTTTTCGGATAGGTGGTGGAGGTAGGAGCAATATTTTGGGGGCAGGGGGTAAAGCTCACCAAGTACATTCTCAAGGATGGGGAGAATTACAAAGAACCTTCTTAAGGGTGGGGGAGATTATAAAGAACCTTCTTAAGGGTGGGGGAGATTACAAAGTACATCGATCTGTTAGGGTGGGGCGGAAACAAATCACAATGGTGTCATCATTTAAGCTATTTTCATTTGTGTGGATCTTCAGTTGCTTCAGGCCATCTGGATGTATACGTACAGGTCTCTGGGGATATGATGGCTTAGCTTGGGCTCAGAGGCCTGACAGTTGGTACCTAGGAGGGAAATGATGGTTGTAGCTTCTGGCAGAGGAAGAAACGTAGTTAAGTATTGGTACCCAGGCTCAAAGTCATTGGCTTCCTTGGGCAGGCAACATCACTTTAGTAGCTCTCTATGTCTCTTGGTGGTAAGACCAAAGGCTCCACTGAAGGACAGCTGGGGTCTTCTGTGTGAGCCACAGAAAACGACAGCAGTGGTTTGCTTATACAAGTTGAAAGCTCACAGATCAGGCACTATTAAAAGAATGTCTAGCATTTCTTTTTTATATCTTCCTAATTATTTTCTCTCTTAAATTTGCCCATTCCGTTTTTTTCTAATTGCTTAGAAAGTGCTTAATTAGTAGTAGAATATTTTGATGGAAAATTCATGTTACGGGCTTTGTAGCAGTAAACTTTTGTTAAAAGAGTTAATCTGCATGTAAAAGAAAACCACAACTGGCCAGTTTATGCTGGGTCTACTTAAAGGGATGAAAATAGCCTGAAAAGAAATGCAAATAATGATCATTTAGACTGGGGATAAATTTCCCAACTTTAACATTTCAGCTTTGATGAAAACCCAAAAGCCTAACACAATGAACATTAAATAGCCTAACATTGCTCTCCTTAGCTTGCACTGCCAAAGATTCCTGTGATGCAGACTTGGTTGGCCAAGCGATTGCTACAGTTGAATGAAAGATGAATGTAAATGCTATGCAAGCTTCACACAAACTTTTCTTTGAAAACAGAATTTATAGCTAAATAAAACAGCTGCTCTAATTATAAAGCCAACACCTAGACAGCTACTCCTAAGCACAACTTAGTAGGAGCCACTGTGAATGAATCAATTAATCAGTTATTTTTTCAATGTAGTAGGCTTTATCTAAATAGGTATAGAGGCAGAAAGGTGTGATATCTTTCTTCACCCATCATGAGGGTTACAGCCTATACTCCTATTGATATGGACAGGAGACAGGGAAATACTGGGTAGAAAAGGGTGGTTCCCTGGCGAAGGCCCCACCCTCAAGCTTGGAGAGCCATGATCCTAAATGGGGACAGGAATTCCTGTTTTTGTGCCCAAAAAGTTCTCTTTTGGCCTGTCACCCTCCCTATTCTGTACCCTATAAACCCCAAACCTCAGGGTCCAGAAGCAGGTAAAAAGAGGAGGAAACAAAGAGACAAGCAGAGAAATTGCAAAACAGTGCAGCAGAGAAAGGAAGAAGAGAAGAAGCAACTGAAGGCCAAGAGGAGTTCAGCTGGGGGTGACTGGAGAGGAGTTCAGCCACTGCATGATCAAACTCCAGGGGAAATCGCTCTTACATTCCATCCCCCTTCCAGCTTCCCATCCATCCCACTGAGATGCACCTCCACTACTCAATAAAACCCCCACATTCATCCTTCAAGTCTGTGTGTGACCCAATTCTTCTGGGACGCTGGGCAAGTGCTCAGGATACAGAAAGTTGTCACACTGGCCCTCTGTCCTTGCAGAAAGGCAGAGGGGACACTAACCTGGTTAACAAGCCATCTGTGGACAGCAGGGCTAAAAGAGTATTGTAACACTGGCGTCGCAGGCACCCACCTCTAGACAGTACTGCAGGACTGGAGCCCAAAACACTTGCCCTGGCTCCTGCACCTGCCCATCTGTATGCTCTCTCTCCTGCAAGGGGTTTGAGCTCACAACGGTCTAACAGAGAGTCACACCCCTGTCACACACACTATGAGGGGGTCCAGGGGACTCTTCTGTCTCACTATAACAAAAGACTTGTTGGTTAATGAGAGAAAAGTATAACAAATATATTTGTTTTACATGACATGGGATACTTCAGGGATAAAGATCCAAAGACTCAAGGAAGAGTGTCTGTTTTTATGCTAATATTTGAAAAAGAATGGACAGCAGTGTAAAAATGCAATTAGACAAAGGGGGTATAATTTAATAGTAATAGACAGAAGAGGGAAACCCAGTAAAGCAAGACCTGTCTGTTCAGATTCTTCTTCAACTTGTAGCGTTCCCTCCTCCTGGGTATGGGCCAACACTCTGCTGGAATGAGGGCCTTGAAGGGAAAAAGTAGAACTTTCTAGATGTTATGGTTTGCTTTGAGGGAGGGGTTCTATTTCTATGACCCATCTAGGGGAAGAGGAATTCTGGTTTCTGTGAACTCTTTCAGAGGAGAAAGAGGGATAGGAGACAGGAGGATTGGAGAAGATCAGAGAGACCTTGCTCCTGAGGCTTTCCGATCTCCTTTAGTTCAAAGTACTCAGCATGCCAAGGTGCCATACTTTGGATATCAGTTCTGAACCCCAACCCAGGTAGATGATCTATAGACTCCTTTAACCATTGTACTTTTTAACTCACCTGTGTCACCTGCTGCTCTATTTTTTCCATGTTCACTTACCTGTTAACAGTGAGGTTCTGTCACTCTAGATATTTTTCAGAAATTATTGTTTCTAAATTTTTAGAAAGAGACAGAATTCAGGAAAGCTTCTCAAGCATCAGGCTCTTCTGTGGGGTGTGTATACTTTTTAAAAATAGGGTAGCTTTTCTTTCTGAGATGTCCTGAATCTGTTCCCCACCCTTATTGTGGTCTAAACCTTCACCTTCATTAGTCCCTGATTGAGAGTATACTGTTTGATTTTGATTTCATTCCTAGAGCAGTTTCTCTTCTGTATGAGACCCTGGCCTAGAAAGGAGCTCTAGAAAGGCAACTAAAAGACATTAGAGTATTCTGGACTCTTCAGTCCTTAACACAAGCCCTTGCATTCACACAGCAGTGGAAAAAACAAACACTTTCTTTCAGAGCGGCTGTTCTAAAATTCCCCCAATCTCATTACCTCCCTCTACTCCCTTAGCCCACACATACCACTAGCATACCTGTGAATTACCTCCATTTTTTTCTTTCAGTTTCTTATTTATTTATGTTTTTAAAGAGTCAGTACCTCATCATGTTGTCCAGAGTGGAGTACACTGGTTATTCACAGGTACAGTCCCTGTACTGATCAGCATAGTGGTTTTGACTTGCTGTGTTTTCTATGTAGGCCAATTCCCCACTCTTCAGGCAACCTGAAGTATCCGCACTCCCAGGAAGTCACCATTTTGATGGCAATCTTGGTGGAGATACCTGATCTGCAGAGTGCACTACAGCCCAATCTCTAAGGCTCAAGCCATCCTTCTGCCCCAGTCTCCTGAGCAGCTGTGACTACAGGGATATGGGGAGGGAGGGGACAGGGGGCACCTCACCCAATTCCGCTTTCTTATATGTGTGAATTCTCAGGGATGCTAACACAAATTCTTTGCTTGACCAAACTTTAATCAGGCTCCTTGGCCCATCTGTGAACTCCCTGGTAGAATCCAGTTTTAAAGAATCCTGTTAGGTGTGTTTAGCCGGAATCCTCCTAGCGAGAACTCCCCACCCTGGATATCTGATCAGGTTCCTCATGTTCCACCATCCCCCAGGTGATGCCTGATCACCCAGGCCTATCTTGTAACAGTAAGAATTCTGTTAGGTAGGCTTAGTTAAAATCCTCCTTCCTCGTGATGTTTCCTCTCAGTAATTTTTTTATTACTGATTCCCACTCCATTAATTGACTGTAAACTCTCATTTGTCCATGCTGTATTTGGAACTGAACCCATTCTGTCTTCACTACTGCAAAATTCACTTGTGGTGGTCCCTATGCCTATCATAGGGGTTGTGAATTAAGTCAGCCTTGCCATGCTTTAGCAAATATCATTGAATATTCTTTTTTCTCATAAGTAACTCATCACCATATTTTGTTCTAAATATTGTCCATGCTTTTTTCTGTTTTGTTTTGACATCTATAGTTGTTCTGTTGGTTTTTATGTGGCAATTCTAAGTGACTGAAGAAACAGTTCTGCGACTGCTGTCATTGTCAAGGCTAAAGGACAATTTCTCGTTTGCTCACTGAAAGTTCACTGAAAATCACTGACAAAGAGGCAGATTAACAGGAGAAAGAGCATACACAAATGTGTGATCAGTTTTATGTGACATGGGAGCCTTCAGAATGAATACCCCAAAATACAGGGAAAATTGTCCATTTTTACACTTAGGTTTAACAAACTGTAGACAACAATATAGAAATACAATTGAACAAAAAGGGCATGATCTAATGCCAATAGACTGAGTGGGGAAACCCAGCAAGGCCCATTTGTGTAGATGCTTTTTTAGCATCTCTGAGCCTGCATTTCTTCCTTCTGGGTATGGAACAGGATCCTCTCCGGAATGGGGGTCTTACGACCTACAGTCAAACAAGGTAGGTCAGATAACTTCTTTATGGCCAGTTGTTTACACAGAAAGGTAAGGGGAAAATTAGAGTAACCTTTTTAATTTTTATGGCTGGCTTTGGGGAAAAGGAACTCAGTTTCTATGGCTAGTCTTGGAGGAGAATTGAACTGACAGTCAGGAGTGCAGGAAAAGATCAGAGAAAAACTTTTGCTTCTGAGGCTTTTATTTTGGGGTGTTGTTTTCTGAGTCCTAACATCATCTTCCCAGAATCTTTGCCTTCCTTTCATTCTTTGTCTCTTGTCATTCATTCTTCTCAGAACAGCCAGTGTGATGTCTTAACAAATAAATAAAATAAGGTTTATGTTATTTTCTTGCTTAGTTTTTCCAATAGTTTCTTCTCACTGTAGACCAAAATAAATAAATGAGCATGTTTTTCAATAACCCAATCATCATTCCATAAGCTATCCAACCATCCTTGATCTAGCCCTTATCTACTTTTCAAACCTTGCTTGTCTTACTTCTTTCTG
This sequence comes from Theropithecus gelada, assembly GCF_003255815.1. NCBI lineage: Eukaryota > Metazoa > Chordata > Mammalia > Primates > Cercopithecidae > Theropithecus > Theropithecus gelada. The sequence goes on along the minus strand of NC_037675.1, from coordinate 83,819,406 downwards.
TTTAAATATGCTAAGTTTGCTCCTGGCTCAGAACTATGCACTTATTTCTTTGGGCGAATATTTTCCTGCTTTGGGAAAGGAAAAAAAAAGACTTTTCTCTACCATCTTAGGTTTTGAAATTGCAGTCGTGGATTAAATTGACAGAAGACAAATTCAGAGAAAAGTCATACACATTTAATTGCTTTTATTTTACACACATGGGGGCTACACAGAAAGAAAGACAAAACCCAAAGAAACAGTTGAACTGGGAGCTTATATACCATTCTAACAAAGGGATATAAATTGTGGACAAGTGACTAGACAAAGAAAGGTAGGAATTGGACTTTCAGGGATGGTAAATTGTGGGCAGATGACCAGGAAATATATGATAGAAAAAGGTGGCTTAATAAAGGTTGTTATGCAGACTCACTTTGGTGTCATATGCTGTGATAAGAGTCTTCTTCCGTGATCAAGAATATCCTTTTTACAGCATTGGAGAGGGGAATACCTTTGCAAATGGAAATTTGTCACCTTTACAAAGGTAAATGTATGCCCTTTTAGACAGAAAGTGAGAGGGCAGAGCATTTTGTGTCTGTTCTTTCTCAATTGCTCTTTACACAAAATAATCCTTATGCCAAAGTAGCATATTTTGGGGTGGCGTATTCTGATCCCCTTCAACCACCCCAGCATTTGCAGGTCTGACTCCTTTTTATTCAAAACTCATTTTAAATGTTGTCTCCTGATCCTCTGAAGGAACATCCCATGTCCCCCTCTTCATCATAGTAGACTCCTTTACTCTTTTTACAGTAATTTCCACTATCAATGATTGTCTTACTTGTATTAACTTGGTGCAAAAGTAACTGTGGTTTTTGCCATTGTTTCAAAGGTAAATACCACAATTACTTTTGCATGAACCTAATATTTTTGCTTTCATTCTTTATTGTCTAGCTGCTCTGTGCAAGCAAGGAAATTATGTACATGATTCATAACCTCATCTTCCATGCCTAGAAAAATATATGGCACATAATAGGGGCTCAAAAATATAGTTTAATTAATAGCAAATATTGCTATAACAGCACTGATTGCTTAATTATCTTGATCTCTCATTGAAATGCTTAGGGCCAAACACTGGCTCTTCTTGCACTATAATAAAAAGTAATTCCTATTCTCATCCCTATCTCTCCTGTTAGTTTTTTAAATCAACTTTGCTTAGACTATCACAAGGCTATAACAAAGAACCAAAGGAAGGCCAAAGGACACAATCTATGATGACTTTAGCTCCATAGGGGGAAAAAATAAAAATGGGCTGTCTTCAGAATTGCTGAACAGATGTCAAACACATTTGCTACTTCACAAATCATTGTAAAGGATAATTAGATTCCATTGCTCCTCCAACAAGGTGACACAAAGAAAGATGATACTGGTTTCCAAAGAGGGGGCTTTTTCATAACCAAACAACTGAGAATTGCTACTTGAGAGGTCACTATCAGATTAAGGATCATAATATCAAGGCTGAATCTAGAAGAGAATTTGGGACATCTCCATGGCCTGGCCAGAACAAAAAGGGATAGTGGGAAAGAGAAAACATGTATATATATAAATAAAACTATCTGCATCTGCTGAGTATTTTTTATCATAAATACAAAGAAAATAAAAGCAGCTCTCTACTTTCTTACAAAACACGTTCCTGAAAATGTACCTGAAAGTGGAGTGTCTGAAAAACTAAATAGAAATGTAACTTTAAAAGAAAAATAGGTGATGGAAATGGAGGCTTTTTTGCAAGATTGCCTAGCAGTGTGACAAAATACTTATTTACTCCTCTTAATGGTCCTTTCTACCTCCTTGTTTTCTAGCAACTCCCAGCATAGAGAGAGGAAACTTTGCAAAGGCCAGGGGCCACACCCAGGTAAACATCTACATGCTCCCAAAGAGACGGTCATTCTGACAGCTGAGAGCATCCATCCAACCACAAACAGCTGATACTTCAATGAAGACTTACCCTGTGCAATTGTGAAATATCTCATAATTATCATTATTCTGCTAATGTATATATATACACACACACATGTTATTATGTGAAAGGAATTTTAATTGTGAAAATGAATAAAGGGAAAAATATAAAGCATGTAAAAGTTGAACACTTATAGTAAAACAAGTTAGTAAATCAATAAACTGTAATAATTATTCCTATAAATATAAAACATGTTGTACATATATATCAAAGAAGAATACAGTGTTATTTCTAGAAACAATACGATATCACCAGTGGGTCTTGCAAACTAAGCATGAGCCCTACCATGTTTTTTCTGTTAACTTTGGGAAGCCAGTTTCCTAGAAGCATTAATCACATGCTTTATTATGTTCAAGAAGTCACTATTTATAGAATAAATACAACTATACCTGTTTTCTCATCTGGAAGCAATGTCTACAGCCATTTTAGGTTTTAGTTGCGGGTGGGAGGCTTCTAGTGTCTAGTGGGTATTGGCCAGGGATACTGCTACATTGTATAGGACAGTCCCACAACAAAGAATTTTCATTTCAAAAATGCTGGCCGGGTGCGGTGGCTCAAGCCTGTAATCCCAGCACTTTGGGAGGCCGAGACGGGCGGATCACGAGGTCAGGAGATCGAGACCATCCTGGCTAACACGGTGAAACCCCGTCTCTACTAAAAAATACAAAAAACTAGCCGGGCTAGCCGGGCGAGGTGGCAGGCGCCTGTAGTCCCAGCTACTCAGGAGGCTGAGGCAGGAGAATGGCGTAAACCCGGGAGGCGGAGCTTGCAGTGAGCTGAGATCCGGCCACTGCACTCCAGCCCGGGCGACAGAGCAAGACTCCGTCTCAAAAAAAAAAAAAAAAAAAAAAAAAAAATGCTGAGAGAGCCCAAGTTAACACACTTTGCTCTACACCTAAGAGAGACATAATAGATTGATAGATTATATTCTTCTGTTAAATAATGAAAACAAAAACTCTCTTTAAAGCCTCAAACAGAATGCCAAGTAATATATTATTAGGATATTAACATTGTCAATTTGAAAAAAAAAGACTCAGAAATGCACAACTTGGCATTATTTAACTCTGGGGAAGTTCTCCACATTTCATATGCCAAAAGCAATTACCATATTCCTGATTGCTAATTAGACTGGCACGGGTTTCAACTTATCTACAGATGGCAACTTAAATAATAGCTAATTTTTAAGCTACACTTTGAATTTTGTAGGTTTCAATTTAAATATTTAAAGCTATGACATCATCTGATAATGTGTTCACTATAACAGTGAGCACAATTCTATCATATACCGGGCTTGGACATATGGAAGAACAAGACTGGTTTCCCAAGCCACATGTAAAAATCATTCGCATTTCTGGGAAGCCTACCCTACACTGAGACTCACATTGAGTTGAGAGAAGTATGTATCTGAGAAATATTTCACTCACCCACACCCCACAGATCCCCCGCCACATAAATGTTCCAGTGATAACAACAAGAACCTCAGACTAGAAGAAAAATATCCTTCATTTTGGTCTTCTACTTTTTATTACTTAGGTGATAATGATCAGTCCCAGAGTCACTGATGCCTCAGTTTATTCATCTGTAGATTGAATGGTTTAAAACCGTCTTGTACCTTTATTTATCAAGGTTCCCTCTGAGAATGTTACCAAAGCTCGTACTCTTCTCCCCCAAAATGAACATATTCATTGCATACATTTTCAAGATACTTCTTAAAGCCTGTTTATGAACTCACTAGGAATCAACTGATCACTGGTTTACAGCCTCAGTATTAGACTAGGTTCTTATGCGATTGGCAAATGTGAAAACAGTTTTAGCTAGAGCATATAGAGAAGTAGGAAGAGAGAGACTTCTTACCTGTGGGTATCCTGGCTATGGATCATTGTTAGACACAAAGCCACATGGGAGCATCAGCAGAGGATACTGTACAAAGAATGGAGATAGGCTATCTCTACTTCAAATTTAAAAGAGCAATAACAAAAACAACCTTTGCAATTCTACTGTTTAAAGCCTTTCTCATTAGAATTGAAAGTATGTCCTTAGTCTCAGAATAAAGCATTTGGGAACTTTAGGGATTTGTATATGATTTTTTAAAATATTACATTGGAAAGAATACAAAATGAAATAGGTATCATAGATAAATAACTTCTAATTGTTTTAACAGGCTACAGATACCTTTATTAGAGTAACAAGGGAAAAGTTACACCAGGCAGTTTTGTGTTATAATTATGAAAGAGTTACTCTTGAGTAATGTAAGAAAGAGATAACAAAAAGATCTGATTCAATAAGAATTATTCTGATGTTAAGAATACAAAGCAAACTTCTCGTGTGGTCACAGTTGCAACAGAAAATCAACTCTCTCAACAGGCTTCAATTTCTATGATTTCATTTCTCTCTACGGTCTGAGCTAAACAAAAAAAAAAAAAAAAAAAGAAAAGAAAAGAAAAAAGAAAAAAGGAAAAGCCTATTTCACAGACAATGTAGAGACAGGTAGAAACTCCCTTGATGTATCAAATTTTTAAACTTAAGCATAGGTGCAATCACCAGGTGCATGCTCCAGGTGCGCATACATCTTTGTTAATATCCACAGAATGTCGAGCCTTTCTTTCAGTCTGATTGGGCAAATGTGGAACACATGTTTTCTCTTTGCTATGAAAGGTTTATGGGTTCAGACTAATCATCTATAACATATAGATATTGGGAGATCATTCACAATATATATTGAAAAGCTGTTAGCCACATATGTGCAGTGGCTATGATTTGGTTATTATTGTTAACTTTAATTAAAAACAACTTAACAACTCTGTGCCATTTCTGCTCCAAATACACTACTTGCCTTTTTCTTCAGAATAATAAACAACATATTAACAATTAAAGGAATGGTGTGACAGTCATTCCTAAAACCTGCTTTCAATAATCTTAACAATCACTATTTTCTCCCTGCATCTCATTAGCAAAATAGACTTCAGTTAAGAATCCCAAAACTTGGTGCATTACAAAGGAAGAAGTATTTAATCCATGGATTAGCAACTTTTTTGTAAAGGACCAGAGAGTGAATGTTTCACTTTACAGGACACATGGTCTCTGTTTTACATTCATTTTATTTAAAATCAACTCATTAATATTGTAAAAAAAAACTTCTTAGGTCATAGGCTGTACTAAAACAGGTCTGAGGCTAAATGTGATTGACAAACTATTGTTTATTCATCTGGTAGGAAACACAAGATTAAGTTCAACTGAAAGACTGAATGGAGCAAAGTATGATGTAACATTCATTTCATATTCCTCAGCTGATGAATCTGAAGTAGGGTGATCAACCATCTAGGCTTGTCCAGGACTGAGGTTTTTCCAGAACGTTGGGCTTCTAGTAATAAATCCAAGAAAGTCTGTGACTGATCTGGATGATTGGTCATTGATATGGTTTGGCTGTTTACCCACCAAAATCTCATCTTGAATTGTAATCTCCATAATCTCCACGTGTTGTGGGAGGGAGTTGGTGGGAGGTAATTGAATCACGGGGGCAGGTTCCCCCATGCTGTTCTTGTGATAGTGAGTGAGTCTCAGGAGATCTGATGGTTTCATAAGCATCTGGCATTTCCCCTGCTGGAACTCATTCTCTCTACTGCTGCCCTGTGAAGAGGTGCCTTCCTCCATGATTGTGAGTTTCCTGAGGCCTCCTCAGCCATGAAGAACGTGAGTCAATTAAACCTCTTTTCTTTATAAATTACCCAGTCTCAGGTATCTCTTTATAGCAACACAGGAACAGACTAATACAGTCATCCTAAAAAATTATGCAAATGAGGGAAGTAAAATTCTTAAACAAGGAGGCCAAAAGAATGCAGTCACTTCATGGCTTGACCATCTAACTGAAAAGTAGGAAGAAAACTGAGATGGATGGGGTTAGCAGGCTAGTGGATTGAATCCTTATAACCAAATAAAGGTGAAATTAAACTCAACTGCTGTAGTCCCTAGTTGTTAAAAATCATTCATTTTTCTATGTTTAGCAAAAGCTGGAAAAATAAGGGGTACAGAAGTCATATACAAAGTAGTGAGAGTCAAAAGAAACCAAACAGGCCATGTTAAGACTGGAAAACAACAACACAAACATTTATTCAGAAGAGCAGCTTGAAATTTCCATTTAAACTAGTCAGCAAACAAGAAACATTGTGCAATCACATCAGCATTATCCCCAGGTGCTGCTCATTCCATTTTGCTCTACAGTCTCTTTTGTTTTTTTTTTTTTCTTCCTATTGAATGTCACTGGCAAGAAGTCAAAGAGTCCATTCCAGGTTTCAGTTGCTGAACCAGTGAAGCAGATGGTATCAGAAGCCAGTGCAGGAGGGTAATACAGATCACACACACCTTAGTTTGTATGAGACTTGCAAAAGATCTCATTGGGTTGGTGGTTAGAGCAGGGTGTTGGAGAAAGAGTTGTTAGAAACCCCATGTCTTATTCTGAGGAGACCATTTCAAGACTTAGTTATGATAATTTCTTTTTTTTTTTTTCTTTTTGAGATGGAGTTTCACTCTTGTCGCCCAGGCTGGAGTGCAATGGCCTGATCTCAGCTCACTGCAACCTCCGCCTCCCGGGTTCAAGTGATTCTCCTTCCTCAGCCTCCCGAGTAGCTGGGATTACTTACAGGCATGCACCACCACACTTGGCTAAGTTTTGTACTATTAGTAGAGACAAGGTTTCACCATGTTGGCTAGGCTGCTCTCAAACTCCTGACCTCAGGTGATCTGCCCACCTCAGCCTCTCAAAGTGCTGGGATTACAGGCATAAGCCACCACGCCCGGCCAGTTATGATAATTTCAGTACAATACTGAAACAAGGTCAATAGATTTGAAAAGATGGACGTTGAAAGCAACACTAAGTGGCAGAACAGGAATCTCACTTTGCATAAGAGCAGCAAATGGTTTAACATAGGAGTGGTCAAGAGAGGCAGCAAGATGCATTGGAATATCCAAGTAGAGAAGAAACTGTGAGGGAAAAAAGAACTTTGCATAAATCTCGAAATGGCATTCTTGTATTTCCATGTATGCATTGTATTATTCAGGAAGTATAAAACATCTCACATGGTCTCACTTATTTGCACAATTTCCTCAAGAGGCCTATCGGAAAGAAATCTTGACACCCATTTCACAGACAGCAGGATTTAATTATTTCCCCAAAGTCACATCTTGAAAAAGTGCTGACATTGGGACATAGTCTGTTTCCCTGAACTCCAAAACAATCCACACTAGATGAGCATGGAATAAAGAGAAGCACAAATCAGTTACTAGTCTGGGAAATATATTAATAGACCCAATGTTAAACATTGGAATTATTATAGCAAACAGAATGAGAAAGAAAAGGATGCCACATGTCACTTAGGATAGAACTCTAAGGATAGGATTAAAATGTGAATGTAGCTAAGTAAAATTCCTTAAAGAATTATAGTAGAGAAGCCACCAATCCAAGAGCACTTTCTTTAAAAACCTCCATCCAACTAGGGCACAAGGTGCATGTTGTCCAATACACCTAGTATATGAAAATGTGTGAAAACCGTTCTGAGTTCAGGAAACAGCACCAGCAGGATAATTATGCACTCTGTGGGCTTCTGGCCTCCATTTAGCATGTGCACTGCCAATTCGATTCCCCCAGATGTCAGCGGGGAGTGCTGAGCATGAAGCAGCAGGCAATGGCCTAGGAAACCAGCCAGAGAGCAGCCCAAGAGGGTCAACCCCTCTGGAAAAACTTTCAAGGGCCTATCTTCTCTTGGGAACTCCTGAAAAAACTGGTGCCTCAGTGCAAAGCAGTAAGTGTCTTTCCTTTCCACAAATTTATTTATCTATCTAGGCTAAACTCATGGCATCAAGCAGCACAAAAAAGCATTATTTAGGAAGTATTTAGGAAGCAACCAATCCGTAAACACTGCTAAATAGTGGTTACTCCCTAAATACTACCTTAATATAGGTTACCTAATTTAGGTTATTTAATATAACCTAAATAGTGGTCACTCCCTAAATATTGCTTTATTTATTTATTTATTTATTTTTTGTGCTGCTTGATGCCATGATAAGTATTACAAGTGCTAAAGGAAAGAAGGAGAGACCCTTCCTGATGTTTAGAGTCTAATGATGTGCTGGTAAAAGCATAACTGGCTACCTGGAGGACAAGCTGTGAATTGTACCCTTTGTAGATTAGCCATCTGTAAATAATCCTACCATGACCAATTTCAACCTATCAACATGACGCAAAACACCTTTAAAAATTTCTGAAAATAGAGTAATTACGCACTAGTAGGAACAGTATTTAGTGCACTACTGGTTAAAATCTATGCCTAAGGAGGTAAAAATGCAGGAAAAGTAGTTCTGATTCTCATGTGTGTGTAAATGCAAGCATGCATGGGTGTGAGAGCCTGTGTGTGGGTGGGTGGGGGTAGCATACAATTACAAACTGGATAATCAGATTGAGCCATCCCACTCTAGCCTGTGCATAGAGAGTGGTGGAAAAGGAACCTCTTTGCTCTACACTCAGGCAGATCTCCAGGCATTTAAAACACTTGCTTGTCTGGTCCAGCAGCCTGATCTGCCCCACTCTTCCTGAGCAGAGATTGTGATGCAACAGAGCCCTCTCTGCTCCATGCCCAGGCAGATCTCCAGGCATTTAAAGCACTATTCTCCTAGATTAGCAGCCTTTGCCACCCTAGCCTTCCTATGCAGATTGTGGTACAGTGAAGCCCTCTATAGTTCATCCCTGTGTAGATCTCCAGGCATCTGGAGCACCCACCCCCCTGAATTAGGAGTTTAGGCCACCCACTTGCCCCATGTAAAGAATTTGCAGTTGAGGAAGTTTCCCAGTTCAAAGCCTAAGCACACCTCTGGACAACTGGTGATTTCCCACTGGATTCTCCCTTAGGGCTAGGGCTTGTGCCTGCCATGAAGGGACCTATAGGTTAGTCTGCTCAGACTGGCCATGTATAACTTTCCCTCTGTCCCTCCCACCTGTCAGGGATGAGCTCAGACCACTGTGCATTCCACAGAAATAGAGAGCTTCTCCCAGTAAATAAGGATCAAAGGTATACCCAGCCACACTGGCCACAGTCAGATCTTACCCATAAGTGTTATCTACTGGCTTGTAGGTCAAACTGCATAACCCAGCGGGTAGGTCAAACCAGCTGAAACATATCCATAGTGCTACAGAAACAAAGCTGAAAGACTCTATGCAACATTCCCCACATTCACACCCCCTGGGGATGGGGAGAAAGGGAAAGGGAAAGAAAAAACACACACTCAATGATATTACAGACAAAAAGAAAAAAAATTCTACCCACATTAAAATAATTATAAAAGTTAGTGTTAGCACCCCCATGTAAGAAGGAACCAGCACAAGAATTCTGGCATCATGAAAAATCTGAATGTAGTGACACTGCCAAAAGATTATACTCAATCTCCAGCAATGGTCTCTAACCAAAATCAAAACTCAGAAATGCCAGACAAAATAATTCAAGGCATGGATTACAAGGAAGCTCAACGAGATCCAAGATAAGGCCAAAAAATCAACACAAAGAAATTTCTCAATCAATTGAGGAAATAAAGGAAAACATAAACATTCTAGAAACATATCAATCAGAACTTCTGAAATTGAAACACTCACATAAGAAATTTCAAAATGCAGTTGAAAGTTTTATCAATAGAATGGACCAAACAGAAGAAAAAAATTCAGTGCTTGAAGACCAGTCTTTCACACTAATCCAGTCAGGCAAAAATAAAGAAAAACAATTTTTCTAAATGAACAAAGTCCTTGAGAAATAAAGGATTATGTAAAGCAACCAAATCTATAAATTATTGACACTCATGAGAGGGAAGGAAAAAAGGTAAGCAACCTGGAAAACATATTCGAAGAAACAAATCAAGAAAACTTCCTTAATATTGCTAGAGAGGTAGATATCCAGATACAAGAAACCTAGAGGACACCTGTGAGATATAAAATGAACATCACCAAGGTATATAGTCACCAGATGGTTCAAGGTCAAATGCCAAAGAAAAAAGTCTTAACGGCAACTAGAAGAAAATGTCAGATTACATACAAAGGGGAACCCCATCAGACTAATAACAGATTTCTCATCAGATATTTTATAAGCCAAAAGAGATTAGGGATCTATTTTGAGCATTTTTAAAGAAAAGAAATTCCAACCAAGAAATTTCATAGCCCACCAAACTAAGATTCATAAGTGAAAAAGAAATAAAATATTTTCTAATCAAGCAAGTACTAAGGAAATTTGTTACCACTAGGTCAGCCTTACAAGAGATTCTTAAGGGAATTCTAAACATGAAAATGAAAGAACATATCAATATTAACATGTAATATAAAAGGTCTAAATTCCTCATCCAAAAGACACAGAATTGCAATATGGATTTAAAAAATCCATCTGCTATATTCAAGAGACCAATCTCACACATAACACACATAAGCACAAAGAAAGGGGCTGAAGAAATATCTACCATCCATATGGAAAACAAAAAAGAGCAGGGGTCACTAGTCTTATATCATTAAAAAATACTTTAAATCAACAACAATGAAAAAGGAAAAAGAAAAGCATTCCATAATGATGAAGAATTTGATTTAACAAGAAAACTGAAGTATCCTACAAATATATGCACTCAACATTGGAGCCGCCAGATTTGCAACATTACTTCTAGACCTACAAAAAGACTTGAAGACACAATAATAGTTTAGGACTTCAATACCTCATTGATAGTGTTAGTTAGGTTATTGAGGCAGACAAGTTACAGACAAATTCTGGACTTAAATGTGACACTTGACTAATTGGATCTAATAGATTTTTACAGGATACTGCATGCAACAACCACAGAATATACCTTCTTCTCATCTACACATGGAACATACTCTAAGAATAACCACATACTCAACCATAAAGCAAGTCTCAATAATTTTAAAGAGCAAAATTATACCAACCATACTTTTAGAATAAAATAGAATAGAAACAGAAATCAACACCAAGAACCTCTCCCAAAATCACACAATTACATGGAAATTAAACAACATGCTTCTAACTGACTTTTGGGTAGACAATAAAACTAAGGCAGAAATCAAAAATATTTGTGAAATAAATGAAAACAAAGACACAACATACCACAATCTCTGGGATGCAGCAACAGCAGCATTAAGAGAAAAGTTTATGCACGAAATGGAGACCTCAAAAAGTTAGAAAAATCTCAAATTAATGATCTATCATCACACCTAGAAGAACTAGAAAACAAAAAACCAGAATGAACTAACTCCAAAGCTAGCAGAAGAAAATAAATAACAAAAATTAGAGCAGAACTGAATGAAATTGAGACCCCTAAATTCATACAAAGAAAAACTAAACCAAAAGTCAGTTTTTGGAAAAAATAAACAAGATCAGTAGATAGCCAGATTAACAAAGAAAAAAGAGAGAAGATCCAAATAAGTACAATTAGAAACAACAAAAGTAACATTACTATCAATCCCACAGAAATAAAAAAGATCCTAAGAGAGGATTATGAAGACCTCTATGCACACAACCTGGAAAATCTAGAAGAAATGGATTATTTCCTGAAAACACACGACATCCCAAGAATGAATCAGAAAGAAATTAAAACTTTAAACAGACCAATACCAAGTTCTGAAAACTGAATCAGTAATAAAAATCCTACCAACCAAAAGAAGCCCCAGAGGAGACTGATTTACAGCCAAATTTTACTAGACAAAAAAAGAAGAACTGGTACCAATTCTACTAAAATTATTCCAAAAAATTGAGGAGAAGGGTTTCCTCCCAAACTCATTCTATGAAAGCAGCGTTATCCTGACACAAAAACCTGGCAAAGATACAACTAAAGAACAACAAAAACAAAAACTGCGGGTCAATAACCTGATGAAAATGAAGAAAATATCCTCAAAAAAAATTAGCAAACTGAATCCAGCAGCACATCCAAATGTAATTTACCATGATAAAGTAGTCTTCAATCCTGTGATGCAGGTTTGGTCCAACATATGTAAATCAATAATGTGAGTCACAACATAAACAGAATTAAAACCAGCAATTATGTAATAATATTAATAGATGTGAAAAAAATCCTTTGATAAAATCCACTATCCCTTCATGATAAAAACCATTTAGAAGCTAGGCATCAAAGGAAAATATGTAAAAATAAGAGCAACTATGATAAATCAAAAGCCAATACCATGGACAAAAGCTGTAAGTATTTCCTTTTGAGAACTGGAACAAGACAGGGATGCTCACTCTTTCCACTCCTATTCAACACAGCACTGGAAGTTCTAGCCAAAGCAATCAGGCAAGAGAAATAAATTAAAGATATCCAAAATAGGTATAGAAGAAATAAGACTATCTCTCTTCACTGATCATTTGACTGTATACCTAAGACATCATAAAGACTGCCAGAAAGCTCCTAGAACTGATAAATGACTTCAGTAAACTTTCAGAATACAAAATCAACATACAAAACTTCGTAGCATTTCTATACACTGATAATGTTCAACCTGAGAATCAAATCAAGAAAACAATCTCATTTACAATAGCCACACACAAAAAAATACGTAGGAATACATCTAACAAAGGAGATGAACGATTTCTACTAGGAGAATACAAAACACTGCTAAAAGAAATCATAGATGACACAAACAAGTGGAAAAATATCACATGTTCATGGATTGGAAGAATCAATATTGTTAAACTTGCCACGCGGCCCAAAGATGTCTACAGAGTCATCGCAATTTCTATCAAATGATCAATATCATTGTTCACAAATTAGAAAAAAATAGACTAAAATTCACATGGAACTGAAAAATAACAAAAAAGAGCTTGGAAAAAAAAAAAAAAAAAAAGCTGGAGGCATCACACTCACATTACCTGACTTTAAATCAGAAGTCTACAGTAACCCAAGACAACATGGCACTAATACAAAAACAGACACATAGACCAATGAAACAGAACAGAGAATCCAGAAATAATGCTGCACACCTACAGCCATCTGATCTTTGGAAAAGTCAACATAAATTAGCAATGGGGTAATGACTCCCTGTTCAATAAATTGTGCTGAGATAGCTGGCTAGCCAAATGCAGAAGAATAAAACTGGACCCCTTCCTTATACCGTATACAAAATCAACTCAAGAGGGATTAAAGATTTAAATGTAAAACCTAAAATTATAAAAAACTTGGTAGATAACCCGGGAAAACCATTGTGGACATAGGCCTTGGGAAAGAATTTATGACTAAGTACTCAAAAGCAATTGCAACAAAAGCAAAAATGGACAAGTTTAACCTAAGCTTCTTCACGGCAAAAGAAACTAACAACAGAGTAAGCAGACAACGTACAGGAGGAGAGAAAATATTTGTAAACTATGCATCTGATAGAGGTCTACTATTCAGAACCTGTAAGAAACTTAAACAATTTAACAAGCAAGAAACAACAACCCTGTTAAAAGTGGGCAAAAACAAGAAAAAACACTTCTCAAAAGAAAACATATAAGCTGCCAACAAACATATGAAAAAAAAAATGCTCAAAATTACTAATCATCAGAGAAATTCAAATTCAAACCACAATGAGATAAGCATCTCACACCTGTCAGAACGGCTATTACTAAAATGTTAAAAAAAAAAAAAAAAAAAAAAGATGCTGGTGAGGCTGCAGAGTAAAAGGAATGCTTACACACTCTTGCTTGGACTGTAAATTAGTTCAGCCACTATGAAAAGTACTTTTGAGACTTCTCAGAGAACTTAAAACAGCCACCATTTGACCCAATAATCTCAACCTTGGGTATAACCCAAAATAAATCTTCTACCAAAAAAACATATACTTATATTTCATCCCAGCACTATTCACAGTAGCAAAGACAGGAAATCAACCTAGGTGCCTATCAACGGTGGATTGGATAAAGAAAATGTGGTACATATACATCATTGAACACTACATAGCCATAAAAAAGAATAAAATCATGTCCTTTGCAGCAACATGGATGCAGCTGGAGGCCAATATCCTAGGCAAATTAAAGCAGAAGCAAAAAACCAAATACTACATGTTCTCCCTTGTAACTAGGAGCAAAACATCTGGACATACTTTTGGCAACAATAGACACTGGAGACTATTAGAGGAGAGAGGAAGGGAGGCAGAAAAGGGTTGACAAACTAACTTGAATATTATACTCACTACCTGGGTGACAGGATCCTTTGTTTCCCAAACCTCAGCATCACACAACGTATCCATCTAACAAACCCACACGTGTCCCCTGAATCTAAAATAAAAATTGAAACTTAAAAAAAAATATTAATTTTGTAGTGTCCATATTCTCACATTCACTTCTCCTTTTCCAGTGGCCATAAGTTCATAAAGATTCATAGATACCTCCAGGGCTATACATTTTGTTGATCTAGACACCCCATAAAACTTCACTTCTAAAGCTCAGGTTCCATATCTGGTACACAGTAGGAACTCCACGCACATTTGCTTACTGATTGATTAATGGTCGATTGATTCTACTTTCCTTTCTCCTTTTCGACATCCCTTCAAGGTTCCTGGCACAAAGCTTGATTAACAAACATTATAGTCAAGGTTTGGATCCTGTTTCTTTCTCTGCAAACTAAGGTAGGGATGGCTCATGTGAATTCTTTTTTTCTTTTTTTTTTTTTGGTGGGCAAGCTACTATGTGGCAGTGTCTTCACTTCCATAGTCTAAAGAAAGGTTCCCTGGTGTTGGGTACTGTGCTTAGTTTAAACTCAAATAGCCATGTGAGAACGTGGAGGAAACATGTGATTTTAGGGAATGAACAGACTTCAAAGATGTTTGAGTATGAGGTCACTTAGCCAAATGCCTTAGTTAATTTTGTACTGCTAAAACAGAATTCCAGACACTTGGTAATATATAAAGAAAATAATATATTTTTCACAGTTGTGGAAGCTGGGAGGTCTGATATCAAGGTGCAAGCATCTGGCACAAGTCTTCTACATCTGTCATCCCATTTCAGAAGGTGAGAGAGAGAGTGATGGGAAGTAGAAGGGGATAGGACTTGCCCTATGTTGCACACACACTCCAGGGATAACAGCATTAATCTATTCATTTACTCTGCCCTTATAGCCTAGTCGCTTCTCATTAGGCCTCACCTCCCAACACTGTTGCATTGGGGATTAAGTTTCTAATACATGCTTGAAGACACATGATCAAACCATAGTACCAAGTAAATCAAGAAACCAAGTGATTTACTCTCTGCATAAATGTTACATACACACACACACACACTCTTTATTTCCTTCTCTCTCTCTCACTCACACACACACACATACACACACTCACTCCCTCCAAAGTCATCCCCAGCTCACCATCCTGTCTATCTTCATGGAAAGTAGCACTAGACAAAATCACCTAGACATGTATGTATGTATGTATGTATGTTCCATACCACTGAAACATAAGATTCAGGCAAATAGTAACTTCTTTGTTTTATTTACTTTTTCATCCCCAGCTCTTATCCATGTGCCTGGCAAACCTAGGTTCTTGATAAATATAAATTGAGTAAGTGAATAAGTACAATGGTATAGTCATCCATAATATCTTAATATACTGGTGTTTATTGGACTATCTCTGGTGTTATTATCCCTACTTCTACTTTCTTCCCAATTGAACTGAAAATCAAATTAACAAAAATTGACAACTGACACTAAGAAATACAAGAATACCAATTTTTAAAGCAACCCATTTTATGTAGAAAGATATTTCTCCTCTGACACATTGGTTGCCCAATTCAGACAAAGAAAGCTTGTTTTATGAAAATCAGAGTGACCACAGACTACTCTTACTTCCTTTTTTTTTCTGTAAGTGCTGAGAGTTTGTCATCAAGAGGTCATTAACAACATACCTTCTCTAAAATAATATGTATATATAAATGGGACTTAAAAGCACTTTAGGGTTTTCATCAAGCTAAATAAATAAAGCAGAGTATTTCTACCAAATAAAAATATCTAATTACTGAACTTATGTATTGTGAATCTTATTCAGGATATCCTGTAGAAGGAAAACTTAGGTTTCATTTTAACTATAACCAATCAAGATTTTACCCGATTTTTTAGTAAAATAGTCTTTCAAATTAGTCCTAACGTGTAGATAATTAGAGACATTGCTTATTGAGGTTCAAAAGTTTTGTGAAAGTGAATTTTCTGGTTTCATTAGGTAATGATTTACACATCCTATTCTAGTTTGTTGTTGTTGTTGTTGTTGTTTTTCCTATCAAGTAACTTAGAGTATGTCCAGCAGCTTTTTCTAGATCATTTTAGCAGTTTACTGGCTTCATCATGTAATGGGCAGAAATTTTCGAAAGGATCAAATAACTTAATTCCTCTTCTGGTGACAGGATTTTAAATTGTTTTTATTTAATTTAATTTTCTGTAAGATTAAATTTTGTTAAATAATTTGGTCCTTTTAAAAATAGATGTTACAATGGCATTATTTAGAATTAATATGAACTCAAGTGTATTTTATATAGATGTAGTATCTATACAAAGAAGGTGGTAACATAATTTTGCTCCTTTTAACTTCCTAGATAATTTCAAAAGTCTATTTTTTATTTATTTATTTTTTATACTTATTAAAGGAGCTCTCAGGGTCTTTGAGAATAATTTTTTTTTTTGGTAGTTTTTGCTTATAGAAACATGGGACGAGTAATCGCAGGAGTCATTTAGGAAAGGGTGAATAGGCGCTACTTTATTTTTATACACACAGAGCCTGGGCAGCTAATGGGCTTCAGGTGTAAAACCCTGAAGTAAGAAGATCTTTGCTAATTAATAAGATCCTTGGTCTAGTTATAGAAAAGCATTAGAATAACACAGATCCTGAGCTAAGTTGTTTTTAGTTTTATGTTTGAGAATCACCAAAGCCAAGCCAGAGGTAGGAAAGAACTTAATGTTATCCAAGCCACACTGTAATGCCCAGCAGCCCAATACACTCTCTCAGAGAGACATTCATTTGTAAATGAAAAAGAAGCCCAGCGGTCTCTGGAAACAAGAAAGGGAGTTTGGCAGAAGCAGCCAGGGATCCAGAGAGAAACACTTTGACAAATTAAACAAATTTTCTGACTCTCACATATGCAAAAATGTGGTGACAAGACTTGCCTAACAGAGTTATTGTAAGAATTAAATAAGATGCAAGAAAACTCTGATGCATAGCTGAAAGCCCATAGACGATAGTCTCATCCCCCTTTCCTTTGCACAAGGTCTAACTTGGGAGAAAGCAGTGGTTGAGGGATGCAAAGCTTGTACCTCTTCCTCTGGTGCAAAGTCCAGGGCCACCCTGGGAAGTGCCTCCTCACAAGGCCAGCTTTCGGGGCAACTGTGCTTGATTTGATGCTCTACTATCCCTATTTTGAAATCTTTCATATGTTTGAACAAGGAATCTCTCATTTTCATGTTTCACTGGACTCCACAAATTATGTAGCTGGTCCTGCTTCTGCAGTGCTGGAAGATAAGTAGCTACTGCTTCCTCTCCTGGTTGGGGGGGCACCCAGGCCCAACACTGCTCTGGAGAAGAGCTCTAAAATCAGCTAGAATTTACCAGTCTTTTCCTGGTGAAACAGACGTTATTATCTGAAAATGTTCACTGGCGTGAAACTTTAAGGAAGTAAGTAATAAGGCAGTAAATGAAGAGTTAGAGCTTTCCAGAAACATGACTCTGAAATCTTCAGAATATTGGTGAATACACTCTTCTACTTAATTTTTTAAATCTTGGTCGAAGAGTTGAGATAAGTTAGAGACAGATAACTTTTAGTAGAACACTGGTTTTCAGGGGCTGAAGAATAAATATCATATATCAATTACTGTACCATGTACTTAAAATTTATTAAGAAAGTAGATCTTATGTTAAGTGTTCTTTCCTTCAAACATAATAATATAAATAAAGGGGCTGGGAGGAAACTTTGGAAGATGGTGAATATGTTTATGGCTTTGATAGTGGTGATGGTTTCACAGGCATGTACTTATCGAATTGTATACATTAAATAGGTACAGTTTTTTACATGTCAATCATCTCAACAAAGTGGTTTTAAAAATAGACACTAAAATCAAATGAACAAACTCATATTGCAATTTTACAGTTTAATGTCATTTATTTATTGGAAACCTAGCTATCTTGCAACCTCACTTATTCAAAATACAATCAGTAGCATAAAAATGGAGTACAAAGGACACTTAACAAATAAAGTGTGGGAAAACAAAAGCATTAGAGTCTATTGACTTTACTTAGAGGACTTATCTTCAAGTCAATACTGCTAAAGGGCTTTCTGGTTTCCAAACTTTCAGTTGATTAAATATAATAAATTACACCAGGAGAGACTACTTAAATGTTGCTGGAATCCAGAAGAAGGATTGTTACTAACAGCGAGTGTGAAAATATATACACTAATATATACATAAACACACTTACATACAGCATGTACATATACACAGACATGTACACACTCACACACATGTCCAATAACATTCCAGTTAAAGTTGCAAAATACTGTTAACATTTATTGCAAGGAAAAACAGTTTCATGCCTCTGTAGTTTTCAAATGCAACACCATTTTCATAGCTGGCATTTGCTATCATCGACAATGGGCCTGCTGTGATTTTATGCCTTTCCCCGTATGATTTCTAATCCTCACATCGGTTGCTTGTAGTAATATTATTGTCTCCATTTTACAGAAAAGAAAATTGAGATTCAAACAAAGGTTAAGTTGTTTGTTCAATATTCCAAGGTAACCAGATGTAAAAGTGCTCAGTGTTGGCTATCCCTCCAAAAAGGTCTGGTTTTAATCGTATTAAAATAAGAGAAACACATTTATCTTCATAATGATAACCCAAGTCATTAAGAGGATGTAAGTATATGTTCCTTATACTCCTTTAAAGAAAAGATGTTCCTACGGTTTGAATGTGCCCCCTTCCAAACTCAGGTGTTGAAACTTGCGGGCACATCTATGAAAACTTGCCCCGAAAATCCAGGGAGAGCTGAGAGGTCAAAGAAAGATGCTGGTATATCCAGTTTCTGAGAAATAAGCATTTAATAGGGACATACAAACAAAAGATATATTCATGTCTCGAGTGGCAGACAGACAAGATAGTGAATTCCCATGACGTGATACCTGGGAATCACATATACCCTTTCCCTGTGGTATAGAAGCCCCGCAGACCCAGGGCTTCTGTATCACAGGGAAGGGGTATAAGTGATTCAGAAGGGATATGTAGGACAATTGCTTAAGCGTAAGACTTAGGGTAACATCAAAATCATTTGACCTAAGGACAGGATTTCTCATAAGTAAGCGCACTTACACAAGGAACAATAGATACAATGGAAATATTAGAGGCAGTCCCAGAACAAGGGTTAATCAGAAGTTAACATAGCAGATTAGCATCGAAGATGGAGTTGCTTTAGCCTCCACAAAACTTAATGACCAATGTGATAAAGATGGGGGTCTTTAAGAATTGATTTGGTCATGAGGGCTCCTCCCCCATGAATGGGATTAACGTCCTTATAAAAGGCTTCACACAACACTGGGCCCTCTTAATCTTCTGCTCTTCTGTCGTGTGAGGATACAGCATTCCTCCCCTCCAGAGAATGCAGCAACAAGGTACCACCTTGGAAGCAGAGAGCAGCCCTCAGCAGCCATTGAGTTTGCTAGCACTTTGATCTTGGACTTCCCAGCCTTCAGAACTGTGAGACAGTAAATTTCTCGTCTTTAGAAAGTATGCAGTGTCAGATATTTTGTTAAACAGCACAAAATAAGCTAAGAGATGAATAACACATTTTAGAAAGATGATATAGCAAACAGATTATCATTTTTTTCCTTAATGATACTTGGAATTTTAGCTATTTGAATTAAATTCATAGAACTTACATCCAAAGAGTTTCAGATAAACAAAGAACTAATCTGTCATCCTTCTTTGCAGTCCTGTGGCAGAGATAAACCAATAAAAATAAATATGGAGTAAGGTAATATTATGGCATTCAAAAACCATCATAAAAATATCCTAATAGTTCTTCCATAGGGAAATTTCTATTTACTTTTTTTCTTAATTGTTAATATGAAATATGGGCAGAGATTTATGCACAAAACATTTATTTCAGTGTGATTTAAAATGTAAAAAATTGTTTTGAGACAGAGTTTCGATCTGTCACCCAGGCTGGAGTGCAGTGGCATGATCTTGGCTCACTGCAACCTCTACCTCCCAGGTTCAAGCAATTCTCCTGCCTCAGCCTCCCAAGTAGCTGGGATTACAGGTGCATGCCACCACACCCGGCTAATTTTTTGTATTTTTAATAGAGACAGGGTTTCACCATGTTAGCCAGAATGGTCTCAATCTCCTGACCTTGTGATCTGCCCACCTCGGCCTCCTAAAGTGCTGGGATTACAGGCATGAACCACCGTGCCCGGCCTGAAATGAAAAAATTTTGTCGCAAACAAATGCTAGGGAAATAATTGTTAAATAAATCATGGCAAATATATGTGTGCATGTGTATATATATATATGTATATCTCCATATGACATATGTGATATTACATTACATATATGATACTGTGTTGCCATTGAAATTGTATTGGAAAATGTTTAATATCTTCAAAAACTTACAGGCAATTAAGTATTTATATCCCAAAGAGTATATGCAGTAGAGTAGCTATTCATGCGGTTTTCCAGGTATTATCAGTTGGCCCACTTTCCACAAAAATTATAGGATCAGTATTACTGGTCTCTTCATGGTTGAGTTGAGCCAGGCAATAGTTCTGGCATTTAACTGTCAATTAAAACTCCTCTAGAACTCTTTTTTTCTCATGTAATGCAGCAACTGCCAAATTTTTAATGGTGGTTGCACTATCAGCTCAGGTCTAAGAATAATTTTTATTAGTAGAATCTACTAAGCACGTTGTCTTAGTCTGTTCAGGTTTCTTTAATGAAACACCATAGACTGAATGGCTTATGAACAACAGAAATGTATTTCTCACAGTACTAGAAATCTGAGATCACAGTGCAGAAGTTCTGGTAAAGCTTCTCTTGTAGGTTGCAGAGAGCCAACTTTTTGAACAGAGCAACAGAGCTTTCTGGAGTCTCTCTTTTAGGGACACTAATCCATTCATGAGGGCTGTACCCTCATGATGCAGTTGTCTACCAAAGGCCCCACCCCCTACTATTACATTGTGGGGTAGGACTTCAGCATATGAATTTTAGGGGAACAAAAACACTCAATCTATAACACCCCTTTGAAATCCTTAATAGAGTTTTGTCTATTCATTAAAAATATTAAACAATTGCAACGCACGAAGCATTAAACAAATAGCAGTACATGGCAGTAATTAAACAGATTCCCAGGAAGTTTACATTCTAGTGAAGGAAAACAAAAAATAAATAAATAAATGTAAAATCTGTCAGATGACTATTAAAGGGTAGAGATGATACTTTCTACTGAAACAGATTGGTTGTAATGAATTTACAAGTTATTTACCCTTCTAAATAGATATTTTGTGTCCACATACCTAGGTCAATGTTCAATGTTCAACAGAGCCCGTAACTGTATGGGCACTACATACCAAATCAAAATGGTGTTTTCATTAATGGAAGGTATTGTTTTATAAACTCTTATTTTATAAACCAATCTCCATATAGTTCATATAGTGTCGGGACTCAAAATCCACTTGTATTTGGATGCACTCAAATTTATATGCACTTCATTTACTGCTGACCTGATTAAAATACTGAGAATGCATGTAATCTGTAGGTGATTCCTTTTATACTTGTTGCTGAATTATGTTTCAAAATGAGTGAAAAATTAGTTCTTGAAATTTAGATAACATTTATGTTGGTAGCTAAACATTAATGTCAAACTCTCAAGATAAATACTTTTGTATTACAAGTCTCCATGCCACAATGTGACCCAGTAGGTTAGCCATGAGGTATGCATGCTCCAGCAGCATCCAGGACACTTAACCAACCTTAGAATCATGGCTGCTGCTTCACACCCACATTTTCAATATCACACAAGATTCTCTTGTGGCCAAGCCTAACCTGAAACCATATAGGAAATAAAATTTTAGAAAATGTAGTTCCAACTTAGCTTGTTGATACAGTATTAGTATACCACTGAGTATTTAAAGCCAAAACAATAACTATGTCATACGATGGTCACACTATCAATAGAGAAAAATATATGATAATAACATATATATAAGAGACAGGTAAATAGTAATTACATGTTGCACTGAGAGTAATATAGCACTAATTTGATGTAGAATTTAATACAGTTAGGTTGCATATTATAGTGTTTACAGCTATAGGTATACTGAAACCAAAAAGGTATACTGAAAAAAAACCCTATGGTATAACTAAAACAAAAGCAATAAAGCAGACTGGAAACATATTTGATAATTTAACAGAAGGCAGTAAAGGATAGATAAATAAGTAAGGACAAGATGAGGTAAACCAAGTCTGTCTGTCACTGTATTAAATAGAAATAGACTAAATAGTCTAGCTAGAAGAAAATATTATCAGATTGTTAAAAAGAAAAAAAACAAGCCCACTTCTATACTTTTAAAAAAAGATTCACTGTAAACACAAAGACACAGGTAGAAAGTAAACAATAGAAACATACTAATCAAAAGAAAACCACTATGGCTTTCTTAATATCAAAGAAGATACCAAGGGAAGAAATCTGATTAAAGATAGATAGAGATGTTTCATTTTAGAAAGGAATACATTAAAAAGAAAGACTACAATATTGAAAATTTGTATTGACTAATAATATTTCTTTAAAATGTAAAAATCAACATTTTACAGAAATAAAGACAATAGAAAAAGCCACAACTGTAGTTGGATATTTTAATTAACTTCTCTTAATAAATGATGGAAGCAGCAGACACAAATCATCAAAGATATAAAAGATTTGAATAGTTGTATTGGTCCACTCAATTTCTTTGCTTTTGAGAACATTATACTCAATAATTACAGAATACACATTCTTCTCAAGTGCACACAAAATGTTTAATAAACAGGTCATATGTTGGGTTAATATCAAGAAATATAAAAGGCAAATATCAACAAATATCAAAGGATTTTCAATATAAATTGTTTTTTAGTAAGTGGCAATAAAACGGAACTGGAAATCAATAACAGAAAGTTAAAGAGAAGATCCCCACATATTTGGAATTTAAGCTATCAATTTTTAAGTTAATTATCAATTTTTAAAAACGTAAACAACCCAATAAAAGATGAACAGATGTAATTACCTTTACAAAAGAGCATATCCAAATAGCAATCACATTAACACAGTGCTCAACGGCATTACTTATCAGAAAAATACACATTAAAACCACCCACACCTGCTAGAATTACTAAAATTAAAGACTGACAATTCCAAGTGTTGTCAAGGTTATGGACCTCTGCTGCATTGCTGGTAGCAGTGTAAGATAGTAAAACTACGGAAAACTGGTAGTATTTATAAGAGTACTTTTACTCGTAAATAAGAACCCAAGAGAAAATCATGTATTTGCTTATAAAAAGACATATACCAGAATGTAGCTAGAAACTTTACTTAAATTTGAAGCAGTAAAAATATTCACAAATAACAGAATGTATAAATAAATTTCAGTGTATATGAATGTTATATTATACAATTTTAAAAAGAAAATAAAATACGGCAACATGCAGATAGATGTAATAACTGCATCTTAAAGGCACTATATTGAACAAAAGAAGCCAGATGCAAAAAATTATACGCAATATGCTTTCCATATATACACATTTCAATAATGAGCATAATAAATTCATGGCAATAGAAGCTAAAATACTGTTTCCTTTAGGGAGGTATTGATATGGAAAGAAGTATAAGGGATCCCTCCTGGGTACTGAAAATATCATATACCTTGATCTTGGGGAGTAAAATGGGTATGTATATACTTAAGTATCTATCCCCTGAGTCAAAAGCTTAAAATTGCTGCATTTTCTGCTCTTTCCTGATGTAAATTTTGCTCATTACATAAGGAAGAAGCGAAGTAAATATATAAAATATCTGACCATTTGCAACCAGATGTTTTATACATTTCTAATGTCAATTATTTTACAGATGATTGGTTTGCTAACAGAACCCCTTCTGTTCCATCCTGTGTGATGAAGTATCTGTGACCCTCCAAGCACAATAACATTAGCACAAATGTAACACTTGAGTTGTCTAGCAACCCCTTCACCACTATCCACTAAGTGGAAGATGTCCCTGGGAACCAGCACAGTTGTTTTCTTAATGTTACCTTGCTGTGTCTTTAAGGGTCGATTATCCTGAGGTAGCCACATGTTTATATGTAGGAATTCTGTAGCAGAAAATTCACTTCTTTTTACTCAGAGCAAGTTGCCCATTTAATCAGTCTTCTAGTACAGTGTAAACATACATATATAACAACGTCTATGATAGGAAACCATTTATCAATTTCTGTATTTTATTTCTCATCTCCAATACTTTTGGAAAACCCAAGGTTTACTATCTTAAGGTAAGGGGAGAAGTTTGCCTTTGAAATATCTATGTGTTTTTGATAATTATTGAAATAATTGTCAAGAGTAAATCTAAATTGTTTGCATTGTGCTCTAGTGTGCATAAAAATTGAATGTGTATTAATCCTAAATTTTTACTTTTTTAATCTATATGCATCCATTAATAGTCTCATCTTTTTAAACCATGGGGAGTATAGAACATAATATAGGTACTCTAACCTGAGAGTAACAAATGAATTTTAAATATTATTAATATTATTAGTTATGTCAGCTAGTTTCTTTCTAAATATGTTAAATCATTTATTTTCTGAGATTTTACAAAACATATCAAGCCCATTATACTCTTCTACATAATAACACATTTTTTATTATTTCTAAATCTACATACAAATTTTATATGATTGGATAAAAAAACAAGAAACAAAAAAAGGTTTGAAAAGGAAGTATAGGCGTTTCATTTAGATTAAAACATTTCAAATTAAATTTCCTAATTTTCCACTATAAATTGTGGCATTTACAACTGCAATATAAAATGACATGCTGATTAGTTTATCTGGGTTTCAACAAGTGATTGAATGATTGATTAAAATAAAATAAAAAATAAAAAGTGAAAGAGGCTTTCTATCAGTCCTAAAAAGAAGGTCATTTATTTGGAGGCAGAATTCAACAGGAATTTGGGGAATTATTAGGCTTATTACATGGCTGAGCCAGAGCAATACAATCAGGGTTTCAAATCAGGAAAATTCTAGATTTTATTTTCTTCCACTTGGAAAATAGTGCTCAAATCATTGAGAAAGAGAGAGGCAGCAAAAATATGACCAGTTGTAAAGAAAGTTTTTCTGTTCCAACAATGCCTAGGGTGGCTTGGCCACCAACTTTATATAAGCTGTTATTTCCAGAAAAACAAAAGATAGACCTGGGCAAAGAGAGTAGAGAGCCCAACAGAAATCCAATTTATCTGACTGTTTTTGCTAAACATTCTGCACATTCATTTGCTCTAGTGCAGGTAGAACTAATATATATCATCTGACATATCTTTTCACATTTCATATTTAAATTTATACTAAAAGCATAATATTCACTTGACTATAACAAAATAAAAATGTAACTGAAGTGAAACTAAAGTGATTGAAAATTTGATAATTCTTGATAAATGATAGTACCTTCTAAAATATTCTTCTGAAACAGGGTCAGCGAAGGAACAGATAGTAATTATTTTTAGCTTTGCAGGCCCCTGACAATCTCTATTATAATTATTCAAGTGCTTTATGCATTGTAGTGCCACAGACACAAAGGAATGGGTGTAAATGTGTTTCAATAAAACTTTATTTATGACCGGGCATGGTGGCTCACGCCTGTAATCCCAGCACTTTGGGAGGCTGAGGTAGGCAGATCACGAGGTCAGGAGATCCAGACCATCCTGGCTAAAATGGTGAAACCCTGTCTCTACTAAAAATACAAAAAAAAAAAAAAAAAAAAAAAAAAAAAAAAAAAAGGCGTGGTGGCGGAAGCCTGTAGTCCCAGCTACTTGGGAGGCTGAGGCAGGGAAATAGCATGAACCCGGAGGTGGAGCTTGCAGTGAGCCGAGATGGCGCCACCGCACTCCAGCCTGGGTGACAGAGCGAAGCTCTGCCTCAAAACAAACAAACAAACAAACAAACAAAAAAAAAAAAGCCGGCCGCGGTGGTTCACGCCTGTAATCCCAGCACTTTGGGAGGCCGAGGCAGGCAGATCACAAGGTCAGGAGATCGAGACCATCCTGGCTAACACGGTGAAACCCCGTCTCTATAAAAAAGATACAAAAAATTAGCCGGGCGTGGTGGCGGCGCCTGTAGTCCCAGCTACTCAGGAGGCTGAAGCAGGAGAACGGTGTAAACCCGGGAGGCGGAGCTTGCAGAGAGTTGAGATCGGGCCACTGCACTCCAGCCTGGGTGATGAGCGAGACTCCGTCTCAAAAAAACAAAAACAAAAACAAAACTTTATTTATTATAAAAACCCAGTGGTAGAACAAATTTGGTTCACAGGCTATACTTTTCAACTAACTGCTCTAAAATAAATAAATAAATATATATATATATTCACACACACATATCTATCTATATAGATAGATATATACATACCTATGTATATACACATATGTATATCGATAGAACACATTATTATAGGGATTATTGTTTTTGTTTGGTATGTGTTTGCATATGAGTTTTCATATATTTCAATATGAGTCAGTAGTTGTTGACTTCCTATGATAAAAATGAGAAAATTAGTACATTTACACTATTGCCTTTCACTGAAGTCTGCTATTTGTCATTTATAGTGTTCTACACATCAGCAACACTGCCACCTAGACTTATCCTCTTTTTTACTGTCTTTCAGCTTTCCAACCATAAGTCAAGATGCCTTAACTTATTTTTGAGTTGAAACAGTGAATATCCCCCAAAATACTATTAAGAAAACAAATTTGTAAATAAATAAAAAAATGCAAAGATTGTCCTAAACAGCCAACAAGAAAAGTACACACAGTGCGTTTGATTGTTTTATAAAGTGATTGGAGGAAAAGAATTTTGGTTTGATTCTTTTGGGATTCTTTTGACCTATGAGTTT
The DNA here is from genome assembly GCF_003255815.1 of Theropithecus gelada. Lineage (NCBI taxonomy): Eukaryota > Metazoa > Chordata > Mammalia > Primates > Cercopithecidae > Theropithecus > Theropithecus gelada. The sequence continues at coordinate 83,792,276 of NC_037675.1, read as the reverse complement.
ATATTATGTTGGAAACAACTGCCTTATATAAAAACTCTGTAATTACTCTCTCTTACTCTCTCCTCCACTGGGAGGAAGACTTTACCACATCACTAGAAAAATAAAAACACAGATGTTGTAAGTGAGATGTTCTTTAGAATTGGACAAATATTTATAATAAATTTGCAAAGAGATTATGAAAAAATTGTATGCTATGACTTATCACATATGGGTTTGGCATGTTGAAGAGAGGAATGAATACTGTATGTGGCTGGTGTTTCCCACCCAATTTTCCCTGTTAGCATCAGTGTTTCTTGTCCAGTGTGTAGCATATATCACCTTATAGTGATATCTAGTTGATCATTCTCTATTACGAGTTACTTTTCTTTCTCAGTTATTTTTTAAACTTTTATTTCAAGTGTAGGGGTCTATGTGCAGGTTTGTTACATAGGTAACCTTCTATCATGGGAGTTTGTTGTTCAGATATTTCACTACTGAGGTATTAAGCCTAGTACCTGTTAGTTATTTTTCCTGATCCTCTCCCTCCTCCCACCTTCCACCCTTCACCCTCCAATAGACCTCAGTATTTGTTGTTCCCCTCTGTGTGTTCATATGTTCTCATCATTTAATTCCCACTTATAATGGTCTCCACTTCCATCCATGTCCTTGCAAAGGACATGATCTCATTCTTTTTATGGTTTCATTGTATTCTATGGTGTATATGTGCCATGTTTTCTTTATTCAGTCTATCATTGATGGACATTTAGGCTGATTCTGTGTCTTTACTATTGTGAATAGTGCTGAGATAAAAATATACATGCATGTGTCTTTATAATAGAATGTTTGATATTCCTTTGGGTATAACCCAGTGAGGGGATTGCTGGGTTAGATGGTATTTCTGTCTTCAAGACTTTGAGGAATTACCACACTGTCTCCCACAATGGTTGAACTAATTTACACTCTCACCAATAGTGTATAAGTGTTTCTTTTTTCTCTGCAACCTCACCAGCATCTGTTATTTTTTGACTTTTTAATAATAGCAATTCTGATGAAGATGCCAAAAGCAGTTGCAACAAAAGCAAAAATTGACAAATGGGATCTAATTAAACTAAAGAACTTCTGTACAGCAAAAGAAAATAAAGAGTAAACAGACAACCTACAGAAGGGGAGAACATTTTTGCAAACTATGCATGATAAAAGTCTAATATCCAGCATCTATAAAGAACTTAAATAAATTTATAAGAAAAAAACTCCCTTTAAAAGTGGACAAAGGATGTGAACAGACACTTTTCAAAAGAAAACATACATGTGACCAACAATTTTATGAAAAAAGTTCAACATCACTGATCCTTTCCCATTCTTGTCTCGCTTCCTTGCTCCCCACCAGGCTCCTTTACCTCCTATATCCTGAAGTTGATATTATGCTATTAATTAAAAATTAATTACTTTTCATTGCAAAGCCAAAATTACTTTTCACCAGCCTAATGGTAAGCCCATTTTGCGGGGCAGGAAAATGAAGCACAGGGATTATAAGTAATAACTGCCTATGAAGACAGATATTCCTCTCTGTGGAACTCTTAATATTGTACGTTTTATCTTTCAACATCTTTTTGTGAAGTTTACTCTTAAGGAGCAACAAAACGTGGAGGCCAACAGTATTAAAAATGAATTTTTATTGTGCTAATCCTATGCCAGGTACTTTTCAAGTATCACCTCATTTAGCCTTGCCAATAATTCTATGAAGTAAGCACTATTATTAAACATGTTTAACTAAAAAACTAAGACACAAAGAAGTTAAATAATTCGGGATGGTGGTATCAGCACTTGAACCAGCTTGAACTGAAAAGGGCAAGCCTTTAAATTCTTCACTATGCCTCCCCTGCTTCCCCAGAAGAGCAGTGCTTTAGAATTAGCTTTTCAAACAAAGTAATTGCTTATTATTTTTGCTGTGCCTCTAATTGAAAGCACCCGACAGAAGCATTGCTAGGAGTTGGTGGATATCTTCTGATGAGTTTTTGGTCTGATGATGAAGATGATGTCAATAATAGTTAAATTAGATCTATGTCTTCCTGTAGTAATGACTTAGCTTCCGTCACAACAAATCTTCTTATGATCTAGATAGTTTATCTATCTATTACAAAGCTAAGGAAACTGAGGCTTAGATAGTTTAACAGGTTCAAGGTCAAACAAATAGTAAATGGTAGCACACAGACTTAAATTTAGGTTTGCCTGAGTCTGGAGTCAGTAGAATTTTCATGATACTTCATTGCTTCAGCTGTTTACCTATTGCAAGATGTCAGAAAAGGTGTTTTCAAGGGTTGGCTTTAGGGAAGATTCATTTTTTAGTGAGCCAGATTTCCTTTCCAGACATTCATCCCCATCCTCTTTTCTCCAGCTGTAAGGACCTCACATAGCTCATCTTTTTTGTAAAATTTTTTGACCAATTTGTTATCAGCACTCCTTAATAAGTGAATGTCTTATAGGCCTCCTAAGTAGGTGGGATAGTGATGCTGACGTGGAAGGGTATACACACTGCCAACAGCTTCATTTTTCTATAAAATCTTCCTTCTCTCCAAGATACCCCATGACTAAGTGGTATATTTGTGTGAGAATCTATATATATATTCTGTGGTATGTGTGTGTGTCTGTGTGTATCTATATAGATATATGGATCTATTTAATGTTACCTCATCTAAATTCCAGATGGTCTCTATTCAACCATTCTGCCTATGTAAAAATCATGGTGGCAACTCAGAAGAGGCCCTTTTCACTTTTCACCTTCTACTGTTGCTACTTGACCACTCTCCTCTCTCTCTCTCTCTCTCTCTCTCTCTTCCTCCACTTCATCCCTTTATTTCTCCTTTCTTTTATACACACAGAAACACAAAAGCATCTTCAATTCCTACATGCTCTTAAGGAAATGCTCTTAAATGATAACATTTCATTCAGTTCACTTATGGGAAAGTATGAAAATCAAAAGCTTCATCTCCATAGGGCTATTTGCATTTTGAGCCTCAGCTGCAGCTTGCAGAATGAAAAGTTTATCTCACTAAAAGGAATTTCATACACCAGTGACCAGCTATTACAGGAAATAGGGTATATTTCTTCAAATCCTGTATAAACACAGCCTGATCTGGGCTAATGGGCAAAGCAAGTTTGAGGGGCATCGCTAGGCATATCTTAATAGGCATTGGCCACAGTAATGATCGCCTGATGGTTTGTGTTTTAAATATGCACCACTTGAGACACACTCTGTAATTCAGACGGGTAACACTAACATTGCGAAAAGCAGAAGCTGCACAACAACCATATCCCTTTCACTTTCTAAACACATTTATCAAAACCTGGCAAGACATCGCCCCCAATTGAATAAACAAAACCAAGATCAGTGTCTTTTTCTCAGGGGTGTTCTGTCTGTACCAGCAGGAAACTGTTAAGCTGACACCATTTATTCACAACACTGATAACCCAGCAACTTTGCTCAGCATCTCTGCTGCTCAGGGGAAGGATTCGTTTATATGGGACCTTGCTTCCATCTCTCTCTCTCTCTCCCTCTCGCGCTCTCTCTCTCTCTCTCTCTCTCTCTCTCTCTCTCATCTCTTTCTCTTCCTCCCGCTTTATCAAGGAACAAACAGGCCTCTTGGGACAGTCTACCTCTGTTATCTCTCCCTTCTCCTCCTTACAGATTTATCTGTCTGTAGGTTTGGCTGCTGCTGGTTTTGTGATGGTGCAGCCAAGTTTCAAAACAACACATTGATTCTTTTTTTCTGCAGGAAAATTTGCTTCTATAATTGCCTCGGGGAGGAGAAAAGTTCCAGGAGAAAAAGAGGTGGCACTTTCATTCACAATAATTCAACTGGGAAGTTTAAACATAATTTCCTCACTGAGAATTTCATTAGATTTTACCTGGGTCATTCCCATGGAAACTTTAATCCTCAGCTGAGATGTCATCTCTCCTGAGAAGACTTCCTGACCCCTGAATTTTTGTAGGGTTCTTCTTCTCCAGGGTTCTGAATCCCTTTTCAGTGTTGCTATTATCTTCCTTGATTTTAATTTTCTGATTGTCTGCCCTATTTGATTGTCAAGTCTTGAGAGTATGATCTAGGTCTGTGTAATATATCCCTGTAGCCCTCGCTTCTAACTATGTTCGGCTAAGGCAGACATTTTATTTAATGGGAAAAAGAATCACATCTCTATTACTCAATGGAATTTTGGTGAGAGTCAGCCGTGGTTTAGTGAGATCAGTTCATCCTCATCTTGATCCTAAAGCCTTCAAAGTCATGTTGTGGATCAGCTTGGAAATCTCTATGATACCACAGAAAATTTAATTGCAGTAAGTTTATTTAACTCGATGCTGATTGAGGATTCTACCCCAAAGCTCTAGTGACTGGCAAATAATATATTACTTCTTAGGGAACCATGAATCAGAGATTCAGAAAAACAGAAATAATATTTAGCACCTATACTCTTTTTGTTTTTATTTTGGGTTTTAATTAGCAGCCCAGTGTTATTTTAGAACTCAGGTGTAGATTGAAGATAGGAAGAAATGTAGGTTGAAGAGAAAACAGAAGAAACACAAGAATACTGGCATTTTTTCTTTCTTGTGATTAGCATTAGGGAAAATGAGCCTAATCACTTCTACCATGATGAGTCAGGTGCCAACAGAGGAAGATGTAAATATTAACAAGTATGAAAACAAAAGCCACCCTTTCGCCCTGAAGTCCATGGGCACTGTTTCTAACTGCAACACCCAACTGTCTCCTGTGTGAAGTTATCAGAGCTCTGAAGCCACTTGTGAAAGATATATTGAGAAAAACTGTGCAGTTAGTGTTGGGTGAGAAAGCCTTATGGGAAGAAACCCCAAATGAAATGTGATAATGAACCAAAAAACTTGGAACTGTCTGGGGATTAATAATCAACAAATGAGAGTGAGGGAAGCTTCAAACATAGCCAGAAATAGAGCCCTGAAGTACTAGAAGTTGACATGATTGACAATACAAGATTTTGTTGATTTGGGAGTTAGGTAAAGAGTGGATCCTAGTATCCGTGGTCACCTGACTCTGCCACTGCCCTGCTGCAGCTGCCTGCGGTTGATTCTCTTGCTGGGCCTTGGAGAGGCAGATCTCCTACAACATGAAAAGCCCACTCTCATGAGCCTGGAGCCTCAAAACAGCCTACACATACCACCTTTTTGGTATCCAGTCTCCACACTGGAAATAAAGTCTTTTAGATAAATGTATTGCATATTAAACTATGCATGTTTACTATACACATTGTACAAGCATACAAAATTGTCTAAGAGGAAAAAAGTATGCCAATAACAATAACTTATAAGTCTTTTAAATGTTTACAATTGAAGAGCATCATTTCAGATGTTTTCCATGTTAAAAAAAAAGGCAGATAGAAATATAAATGATTGAAAATGTTACATGAAATTGTGGTTAAACATCTTAAGTCATTATATTAAAATTATCAAATTCAGTTTCACTTCTTTAAGAAAAAGCTGTGGAGAAGATGAAGAAAATGTTGGCCTCCTTATAAATATTTCTGGTGACAAGTAGATGTTATTTGGTGATCATTGAAATATAAAATTATTTAAAAAATTAAAAACATGTTTGCTTAATACATTATATTTTTAAACACATATTTTATATTTAGTATTTATGGATTCCCTGATATAAAAAATGAGGTAATGTAATCTTTCTTCTACCTTCAATCTCTTTTAATCACCCAGTCTTTGTTATTATATTGTTATTATTACATATTCAATGCTTCTACTTACATAAAGTAATACAAATCTAAGAGGCTGAACCAAGGCACAAACTTAAGACTCCAAATAGTGACTTCTAATACCTACTTGATTTTTTTACAGAATTTTTAGCATATTTTACTTAGAAACTGTATAGCATCGATTTTTTTTATTCTTTTTAAGAATCCTTGGTTTGTATGTCAATCAAGCTGCCTAAGTTCAAAGATGAGTCCATCACTTCAAAGTTATGCGAACTTGAGCACATTGCTCCATCTTAATAATTAGCTTCTCCTTCTTTAAGATGGAGATAATAAAATTCCTATTTCATTGGGTGGTTGTAAAGACTGAATGAAATGGCTAGACGCGGTGGCTCACACCTGTAATTCCAGCACTTTGGGAGGCCAAGGTAGGCAGATTACCTGAGGTCAGGGGTTCAGGACTAGCCTGGCAAAGATGGAGAAACCCCATCTCTAGTAAAAATACAAAAATTAGCCAGGCATTGTGGCGGGCGTCTGTAATCCCAGCTGAAGCAGGAGAATCGCCTGAACCCAGGAGACAGAGGTGGCAGTGAGCTGAGATCACGTCACTACACTCCAGCCGGGGTGACAGAGCCAGTCCCCCCCCCAAAAAAAAAAAAAAGACTGAATAAAATAATTTATGCATATATAGTATTAGTACTTAGTATAGCACATAACAATAGTAAGTAATCAGTCATTGGCAGCTATAACCTTGTTATTATTGTTATTGTTACTGTTGCTAGTAGCATTATATATGTTTCCCTATCTACCTTGATCTAATTTCATAGAAATCCCTTTCTCAAAATATGTTCCAGTGCTACTGAATTTTGTGGACCTCAGAATACCCCATGTCCTCCTGTTCTTCATACTTGGCATCTGCAGTCCTTTCTGGTTGAATGCGTTTGCTCCACTTTACAAGAACTAACATTCTGTCCACCTGCCAAATTGCTAATCTCTTTAAGGATCTTCTTAATGTATTCCCAACTGAGAGATATTTACTGATTCTTTTAGGTAACCACAGGTATTCTTCTCCCAGGCTTCCATTTTATTCTTCAGTCTTGTTTCACAGTTTATCACATTGTGTGATAGATTATTTTTACCTGACTAATATTTCCTTTCTTATGCTTACTGTTAATCAGTTCAACATTATTGATCTTTACTTACTGTAATATTATTATATTTTAGTAAGATGGTAGCCACTCTAGGAAAATAACAAAGTCACAAACATGAAATAAACATAGGAAGTATATGTCAATTGAAGAATGACCAGGATGAAAATTGGTTCAAGTTTTCCCACCTTAAATTATTAGCTCTTCAAATAAACCATTTAAACATACTCTAAGAAAAAATTAGGGAATTTAAAAACTATAATAATGTGATCCGTAACAATTTTACTGTCATCACAAAAATTGTTCATTTTCATCAGTTCTCTTGAAATCAATATACTGGCTCTTCATTTTTTGAATTGACCCAAAAACCTGGGGATTTGTGCCCAGGTGTACACCTCAGCATTATCATTCAGAGTAAAGCTACTTAACTAAGTCATTTCTTTCCATTTAGAAAGTAATTTGAAAATGCTTCAAATATTTTAAATTGACTAGTTGTATCATTTAATTTAAATGTAGCAAGACAGTGACTTTATCTTCATTCCTAAAGTGTTATTAAAATGATGGGTCCATCCTTAATAAAGATAAAGGTTGCATAACTTAAGAGCAAAAAAAACACTTATACACCAGCCATTTTTCTAAGCCTTTTGCCTATGCCGAGTCATTTAATCTTCCCAGCTATATAAACTACATACTAAATTATCCTGATGTGTAGATGAAGAAACTGATGCACAGGGATTTTCACAACTTGCTTGTCATCAAAGGAAGTATTAATGGAGGAGCCAAAATTAAAATACATGTGGTTTGGCTCCAGATGTCTTGTTGTTAAAACATTAACAATAGTGATATATATATATATATGGATATAAATGGATATATATGTGTATATATGAATATATACATATATACACATACAAATATATACATATTCATATATACATATTCATATATGCATATATAGGAATATATACATATATATGAAATTAAAAATTCTAAAACTGTTTTTTAAAAAATGTTTTAGAAACAATGGGAACTAAAAAAGAAGCCTGCCCAGCCTGGTCAAATACAATATGCAAATGCATAGTCAAGATGAATTTAAGAGAAAAATGGAAGGACCAATACTATTAGATACAATTTTTATAGCCCTCTTATTGAATAACTTTAAACATTTTAAGATTAAATTATCTAAAAGGACTTTACAAGCACCAAGAGGTAAAATACAGAAGACTGTAGAAACAGACTAGTGAAGCCACTAATGCAAATATGCTCTGTGGCCCTGGGACACAGATTCCTCATTTCACATATTGATGTATTTCATCATGTAATCCTCATGAGAACCCAGAAAGTCTTATCTTCCCCATTACAATCTTTTTTTTTTTTTTTTTTTTGAGACGGAGTCTCGCTCTGTCGCCCAGGCTGGAGTGCAGTGGCGCGATCTCGGCTCACTGCAAGCTCCGCCTCCCGGGTTCACGCCATTCTCCTGCCTCAGCCTCCCGAGTAGCTGGGACTACAGGCGCCCGCCACCGCGCCCGGCTAATTTTTTGTATTTTTAGTAGAGACGGGGTTTCACCGTGGTCTCGATCTCCTGACCTTGTGATCCGCCCGCCTCGGCCTCCCAAAGTGCTGGGATTACAGGCGTGAGCCACCGCACCCGGCTTAACTCCATTACTGTTTTACATGTTAAAAATCAAAGAGACTGGGCATGGTGGCTTACCCCTATAATCCCAGCACTTTGGGAGGCTGAGGCGTGCGGATCACGAGGTTAGGAGATCGAGACTATCCTGATCCTGGCTAACACAGTGAAACCCCACCTCTACTAAAAATACAAAAAATTACCCGGGCATGGTAGCATGCTCCTGTAATCCCAGCTTCTCGGGAGACCGAGGCAGGAGAATCACTTGGACCCTGTAGGAGGAGGTTGCAGTGAGCCGAGATCTCCCCACTGCACTCCAGCCTGGGCGACAGAGCAAGACTCCGCCTCAAAAAGGAAAAAAAAAAAAAAAAAAATCCAAAACAACAATAGCAAAAAACTGAATTACAAAAGATGGAGTAACTTGCCCAGAGTTACATGGTAATAAGGTGATTAGGTAAGTAAGTAATTAATCCACGCCTTCAAGCTCCAGACTCAAGACACCTCACTATCCAGCTGAGCTCTCTCAGATTAAAGCATGGTCAAACCAGTTATCTGTGGTAATGCTGATCTGACATGCAGATCTTCCGATGATACAGGTACAACTGCTGACCCAAGGGAGGTTGGGGCAGAGACTGGCGTCGATGCCAATACATTACTGGCCCATCATGTTTGCAACCAGTCTGCCTCTAATGGTCAACAGTAACCTGGAACTGATTTATGAGAGATCCTTGATTCTTTTAATCTGAGCATTACTTGGAACTTTTCTGTAGATATAAAACATCTTCTCAAATAGAAAGAAAAGTGGGTGGGAACTTAAAAACAGCAAGATAAAACACATTTATGTAACATTAACAAGCAACATCTTATCATTTAAATAAGCGTTATTTTGTATTAATCCAACCAGGATCACTATAACACATTCAAACAGGGAGGCAGGAGAAGTAGAAATAATAAGAAGAAACCTCATCTTTCTAAGACACATATAGGCTTTCACTTCTCTATTTATTGATTAAATATTTAAATAAGAATTTCTTTATTTCCCAAGTCACTCTGGAAGGAACCCCCTTAACTTAGGCGTTTCTCATCCTATAAAACCAGGCCCTTGTTCTAGTATCGCTGCCAGAACCCAATACTTAATGCTATTTTAATAGGCAAAGATTAATTTTTGCAACAAAGATTATGGAAAAGAAAGTAGATGCCAGGCAACAACTAGAGAAATATTCTTCTCTTTGAAAAGGGTTGAATTAAGTCCCCAGATTCCATTTAGACAAACTTGAGTGCTTTATTTGTAAAGCTGCCTTTCAAATTTTTCAAAGTCTGCCTATTGTTTTTAGATCTTCAGGGAAGCCTTGAAATTCCCAGTGTCAAGGGCACAATGGAATCTGTGATCTGCAAGCAACTTAGCTCATCAGCATTAATTATTGCTCTGCCAGGCTTGTAAACAAATTTAATCAGAAGTCTAATGCAGAGGCCCCAGTGAGGATGCCACCTATTTCTCTGCCTGCTCATTCCCAGTCCCCTTCTAGTTCTCCACTTCTCTCCCATTAACTGTTGTCTTTCCAGGCTTTTGAGCAGTTCTAATTTCTCTTCTTATGTTTTCTGCTTTCTCCCTGGGTGGGCACATCTGCCTTCCTGGCTTCAGCTAAAACCTCTATTATGATGACTTCTAATTATACATTTTCAGTATCAGCCTTTTTCAGAAGTTTCACACCTGTCTTTCTTACTGCCTACTAAATACAACTCAAACCATCATTTCCAGAACTGGCTCATGCTGTTCCTCTACCCTCAAGTTGATAAGTGTTTCTCCCCCAAGCTCTCACTCTGAGCCAGTGTCTCCACATTGCATAACCAATGTGCATAAAAAGAAAACCTCAGATTCATCCATGACTCAACTCTCTCAGACCCTTGATTCTTTTAATCTGAGCATTACTTGGAACTTTTCTGTAGATATAAAATATCTTCTCAAGTAGAAAGAAAAGTGGGTGGGAACTTAAAAACATCAAGAAATAACACGTTTATGTAACATTAACAAACAACATCTTATCATTTAAATAAGCACAATTTTGAATTAATCCAACCAGGATCACTATAACAAATTCAAACAGGGAGGCAGGAGATTCATCCATGACTCAACTCTCTCCTTTATTCCTACATTACCCTGCCACATAAAGTCATTGGATTACCACAGTCCTACCACAGGACTCTCCAAAGTTGTTCCTATTTGGTAACTATTGCCTGATGTGAGTTTCTTATCATTTCCACCTGACTGATTCCCAGTCTTCATCACTTTGACTCTCACCTCATTTATATCTCCCCCATGCTCCCATGCAACTGTGTGGATCTTTGTAAATATCAAATATTTTAGTATTCTGTTTTTAAATTTTCAGCAAATTTTTTACAAAGAAAGTTTGATGAAATAGATAAAAGTTTTAGCTTTTTATTTTGAATCTCAGCAAGTTACTTTCTTAAGAGTTTGCTTCACGTTGTTCTCAAAATAATCAAAGCTCTTTAGCCTGACATTCATGATCAATGGTCATCACTTACACTTTAGACATTCTGTCTTACCATATTCTCCATAACCATTGTAATCTGGACACACTGAAATATGTGCATTGCTCACTACTGGTGTCGTAACAGTTCCTGAGATAGTAAGCACTGAATAAATGCTTGTTAAATAGATGAATGAACAAGTTGTTCACTGCAGCCAATCCTTGCAGAGCTTTGTATACACTCCCTGTTTGCCTTTGTACATTCTGTACTCTCTACTTGTCATTCTTGTACTGCTCTTCCAGGCCTGGCCAATAACTGCTACCCTTTCTCCAAAAATCTAGCTGGTGTTCGACCTTTTAATTCACTTTCCATTAACTAACTCAACAAATATGTATTGAGCACATTCCAAGAGCTTGGCACCTAGAATACAAGAACCACACAGTCTAATGCAAAAAGCAATTGCGTAGTTCCTCACATTCTGTCCTACATATTCACATAGTCTCTTCTCTATATCCCCAAAGAACTTGGTACATAAATAACATTTTTATATCACTCAGAATCATTGTATTAATTTATTTAAAAATTGCTCTCCAAATTAGAATCTGTTGTACTTCAGGACTACATTCCACTACCCTATACTTTCTTTTTTATCCTCCCAAAGTCAGCACACTTTCTGGCAAAGAGTGAGCTATCAATAAATGGTAGTTATTTATGTAATTATTATAAGGGTACAATATAGTAGTATAAGCCTATGTTCTCTGATCAGATTGCCAACTTGCAATACAGGCAATCTCACTTCCTCAAGGAGGACTGGGTTGTGTTGATTTATCTCCCTGGTCTCAGCATCTTTATAAGTCAGATGGGACAGTGCCTACCTCATAGAATTTTTGTAAGTATGAGGAGATGAAATATGATGAACTGTGAAATGGGGACATATTGAATGCTTGTCAGCTGTTTTCCTGATTTAGAAATATAAAAATACAATATTGGTAATATAAACTTAATAGATTGGATAAATGGAAGGATGTAGACAAGAATGAACTATGGAGTAAGTAGGTCAGTTCTTCCTACATTAAAGAACTCTTACAGGAAAGTAGCAGAAAATAGCATACAGAATAGATGACCCTATGTTACAGTAAAACTGGAAAAAGACATTTAATAGACACTTATCTAAAAGGAGCAAGAAGGTGATATCAAAATATACTGCATATATTATTTTAATGCTAACTTTTCAGGGTAAATTATATAAAATTATTTCAGAATATGAATCTAGTTATTTTAAACACATTTATTTGTTGTTTTAATTCCTGATTTAAAAAATACTGAAAGGTATAGACATGCAGCCTGCAGGGAACACAAAATCAGAATTCTGGAGCTCTGAAAGGGCAAAACCAGGTTAAAAGATTCCACCTCTCTCTCTCTACTCAGGCTCGGTTACAATATTGCTTATTTCTATTTTTACACTCCCTCTTCTATGGGGCTTTTGTTTTCATTTGTATTTCTTTGACAGGTATTTAACTAATGAGTGGTGAAGTATACAGGAAGAACCTTCACCAGGTCCAGACGCTAGGATTAGGTGAAGCTGATTTGCCATAGACATTACAATGGCATTTTTATGAACTACTCAGACCACTCAATTCAAAGAACATCCCTCTCCAGGATCGTCTTTTGTGTTTCCTTTAATACAAGATGAACTCCTGTCCACATACGAACTCTGAGTAGGGCACTGAATGGCACCGAACTCTTAAGTCCTCCCCAAAGCATATATTTTAATGACAGGGTATGTTTAGAGGTCACAGCTCAGCTTCAGTTGATTGCCTGTAATTCTCAAGAGTTTTTATTTGCAATGCCTAAGTTTTCTTGTCATTCTTCTGAAGGAAACCATCATTTTGATGTGAAGAAGCTAGGAATGATGAGCATATTTCCAAAAGCAAGCTGTGTACTGAAGCAAAGAGCAATTCTGTAAACTTTCCTACATAATTTCAATGTCAAAATCACTATGAGAAACCAAAAGAAACAAAATGTTAAGGCAGCTACCCAAAAGTAAGTAAATGAAATGGGAAGGCAATTGGAAATTTTCAAATGTTTAGTGTATTAGTCCATTTTCATACTGCTGATAAAGACATACATGAGACTGGGAAGAAAAAGAGGTTTAATTTGGCTGGGGAAGTCTCACATTCATGGCAGAGGGTGAAAGGCACTTCTTACATGGTGGTGGCAAGAGAAAATGAGAAAGAAACAGAAGTGGAAACCCCTGATAAACCCATCAGATCGCATGAGACTTATTCACGAGAATACCAAGGGTAAGACTGGCCCCCATGATTCAATTACCTCCCACTAGATCTCTCTCACAACATGTGGGAATTATGGGAGATACAATTCAAGTTGAGATTTGTGTGGGGGCACAGCAAAACCACATCAGTTACTAGTTACAAGGTCTCAAATTTGAATTGTGTCCTTATTTAATTCTTCTACACAGCACCTTGGGAAAATTATAAGTAAGAAAGTTTAGTAAGCTAAAATAATTTTTGTGACCAAATATGCTAAGATACAGATATAATAGTTGAATTAATATCTATCTAAATACAAAATATATACTCTTGCCCCAGTATCTCGCTACCTATAGGGTATACTGTTGAACTCTAGGACTGCCTTGAATTTATGACAAAAAGTAAGTTGAAGTTGTATTTTTAAAGGGAGTGTTAAAAGTATTTGAAGACTTTTTACTCTCTTTTAAAAATTAAATCATGCACTGGTGAGTCAATTTATAATCTTCTTTGGTTTATGATTTTATAAATAAACATGGCATTGCTTTTGGCAGTATGTCAATCTGACTTGTTTCACAATATAAACTGAATGAAGTCATGGAACAGCTTTTTCTGGCCAGGCCATAACAATATAATTTACACCATATTAGCCTTTTCATATAACATTGATTTTTCATGCTGAATGTCTTCCAAAACCACAATAGAAGCTAATTCTGTGTTAAGGAACAACAGTATCAAATTAATTATTAAGGTGTGTGCCAATTGAAATATTGAGTTGATAATACAAAATAAACATTCACTTCTTCTTAAAAGCATTGGATTCACCCATAACTAAAGTCATATGTGATGAAAGAATCTAAAAAAAAAAAAAAAAAAAAAGCTGAAAACCAAAAGTAATTATATGCTAGGACCATGAGTAAGAGTTTTTACCAAATATTGAATATGAAGACTATCAGTATTAGAAAAAAGAATCAATTGAAATAATTCAACAAGAAATTTGTTATATGAACTATTATAATAAAAAAATATAAGCTAAGATTCAAGAAATATTTGCAAATCAGTTGTTCTTTAGACTGTGCAAAACTTTCTTCACAGAATGTTTTCAATGCTGATTCCTATATAAGCATCCTTGCTCATCACTTTAAACACTGAGAAGTTCTCAATCTCTTATGAGTTTGGATTTTGGAGTAGAAATTTCTTGGTATCCACCCCTAAATCCCTCAATCGAGATGCTTACTTTTTTAATCAAATAGTGCTTAGAGGCCAAAACAAACTAAAAAGCTTTTAATCTGCTTTGTTCCTTTGTTTGTTCCTTGACCCTGTTGAATTTTAGATTTGTAAATTGGGGTCAAGACCAAGTAATTAATCTTTGAAACAATATATAATTTATGAAAACATTATTTTTAGACAATTTCAAACATAAAATATTGTTACAGCAGTAGAAAGAACTCCTGTGTGCTTTCAACCAAATTCCACATTTGTTAAAGTTTTACATTATTTGCTCCATTCACAGAAAATATTCCAGATTCCCTCAGAAAACAAACAAACAAACAAAAACATTATATTTTGCTTCCATCCACCCCGCAAATGAGGAACTCAACACTGTTTCAATGCTATAATCCAATTCACAGACCGTCTTCCAATTAGGCCAAATGTCTCAATGGTCTAAACAATACCTCTTCTTTCCATTCTGGTCCAGTTTCCTTTAATTGGGAATTATCTCTCAGTCTTGCCTTTACTTTCACATCCTTGACACCTTCAAAGAGTCTAGATGACCCCCAGTCAATGTCCGCCCAATGTTTCCCATCTTGAGCAGACTCAAGTTTGGCATTCCTAGCAGAAACATCCCAGGTATGATACTATGCAGTGTAGCACATCAGAAGAGACACAAGTTCAATACCCCACTATCATCATTGGTGTTGTAAACATGACAAGTGGGTGACATTTCTGCTAGCTTTCTCCATACACAATAATATGTTTATCCTTTGTAATAAGTAAAATTTTATGGAAAGATTTTCTTAGATTGTGTCAATATCCTGTTCGCATTAGACTCCACTGACCAGTCTTTGGCATCCTGTGATGATTCTTACCTAAAGAATCCACCAATATGATTGCCAAATGGTGATTTTTCATTTCTATCACTGTTTCTACATTTAATACTTGGTATTTTATCACAAGGAATGACAATACACTCATTGATACATATACTTATATCATTATCGGCACATGTAATTTTATTTTTTTCTATGCTTGTAATCTATTATTATTATTTTGATACTCATATTGTTCTATATTTGTCCAATGGGTTCTCCTTCTAGTTGACTGCTGTGTCCTTTTGACAAATTTCTCTCATTTTTCTAATGTTTGTTTTGAGATATACTTCATATGCCATACAAATCACTTGTTTAAAGTATATAATTTGACAAATATAGTATACTCATAGAATAATAAAAAATTAACCGAATCTAAGTTTAGAAATATTTTCATCACTCCTCAAAAATAAAGAATCCCCACTAAGCAATAGCAGTAATTGCTTTTACTAAGCCCTCAGTAATTACCTTCTGTCTCTATAGATTTCCCCACTCCAGATATTTCATATAAATAGAATCACAAAATCATACAATATGTGTTCTGTTGTGACTAGACTCTTTCATTTAGTTCAATGTTTTCATGGTGTGTCCATGAAGTGGCATAAATCGGTACTTTTTTCTTTCTATTGCCAAATAATATTCTCTTATGCAGATTTTCTTTTTTTTATCCATCAATTAACAGATGTATTATTCAGGGTTCAGTCAGAACAACTGAACTCAATAGGAGATATCTGTTAAAATATTTACTCCCATGAATTGGCTTATGTGATTATAAGGACTGGCGAGGCAAATCCAAAGTTTACAAGGAAGGCCATGAGAAAAGATGAACTACAATTTTTAGGCATAGATGAAGCTGTTCACCAAAGCAGAGTTTCTTCATCAGGGAAGTCTCAACTCTGCTCTTAACGACATTCACCTAATTTAATAAGGCCTAACTCAGATTATCTGAATAATTCCTCTTACTTTAAAGTTAACTGATTATTGACTTTAATTACATATATCAAATACCTTCACAACACCTATCATAGTGTTTGATTACATAACTGGGGATTGTAACCTAGCCAAGTTGACATATCCAGAAAAAAAAAATCAAAATAGATTATTTGGGGTTTTCTATTTTTTAATATAATATGAATAACATTGCCATAAACATTCTTGCTTAGGTTTTTTTTTGAATATGTGTTTTCATTTTTCTTGGATATACAACTAGAAATGAAATTGCTGAGTCATGGGAACTCTATAATACATTTTAAGGAACCGCCAAACTGTCTTTCAAATTGGCTGCAACATTTTTAATTATTACCTTTACGTGAGGATGTTTGTGAGAGTTCCCATTGTTCTACTTCTGTGTCATCTCATATTATCTCTCATTTTGTTTATAGACATTAGGAGGATGTGAAGTTGTATCTTATAGTAGTTTTACTTTGCATTTACCTAATGGATAATGGTGTTAAGCAACTATTTATATGCTCATTTGTATAACTTCTTTGGAGAAATATCTCCTCAAAGCTTTGTCCAGTTTTTAATTGGGCTATTTGAATGTTTTAATTATTTAGTCCTAAGAATTCTTTATATAATCTGGATATTAAACCCTTATCAAATATAAGGTTTGTAAAACTTTCTCATAAACTGTGAATTACTATTTAACTGTCTTGATAGTATTATTTACAGTGTAATTTTTTTGTTTTGATTTAGTTTAATTTACTGTTTCATTTGCCTCTTTTGCATTTAGTATTATATTTAAGAAACCATTGCTTAGTTGAAGGTCACAATGATTTATTACTATGTTTTCTTCTAACAATTTTATATTTCCAGAACCTAGATTTAGGTTTAGATATATTGAGCTAATTTTTGTGTAAAAGTTATACTTTTACTTTGGCTATTACTTTTGTGTGAAAGTAATACATTATGAAGAGGCCCCACTTCATTCTTTTGTATGTGGATATCCAGTTGTCCCATTGTTACTTATTGAAAAGTCATTTTTCTCCATTGACTTATAAGTTGAAATTAAATTGATAACACATAGCAGGGTTTATTTCAGGACTCTCAATTCCATTCAAGTGACATGTAAGAATAACCATATATCAGTACCATACTGTCTTTACTATGGTAGTTGTACATTAAGTATGAAATAAGGAAGTGAGTCCTCCAAATTTGATTTTCTTTTTAAAGATTGTTTTAAGACCAAGAATAGACAAACCAACATTGAGAAAGAAATAAAATATATTTATTACTCTATACATTTTAAGTATTCTATGTTTTATATTAGTTTACAACTTATATTTTTATTAAAATATATCAACACATGTAATGATGACTGATAATATATTTATAAAATATCTAAATATTTATATATTTTATATTAATATATGCTAATATAAATTTATATATTTATTTATTTTATATTATAGAGATTTTAGAATCAGTTTGCCAATTTTTTTTTCAAAAAGCAAGCTGGAAATTTAAAAGAGATCACCTTGAATTTATAAACCAATTTGAGGCATAGTGTAATCTTAACAATAGTCTTCCAATCCATGAACATAGGATGTCTTTTAATTTATTTAATGTTTTGTATTTTCCAGTGTACAAGTCCTGCACTTCTTATGTTTTAGTCTTAAATGTTTTGTTTGTTTTAATTCAATGTAGATACAATTACTTTTTAAAAATAGTTTTTGATTGTTAATTATTAGGGTTTAGAAATACAATTGACTTTGTATGTCAATCTTCCTTTTTGCAACCTTGCTGAAATTGTTTATTAAGTCTAATAGTTTTGTTGTGTATGAGGACTCCTGTAAGATCACATCATTTCTAAATATAGTTGAGTTTAATTATTTCTTTCCAATCTGGATGGCCTTTATTACTTTTTCTTGCCTATTTGACTAGGCTAGAATCTTGAGTACAATATTAAATAGAAGTTGAGAGTGGGCATTCTTGTTTTATAATTTTAGATGGAAATGTTACTGTCCTTTACCAGTAAGTATAATGTTAGATTTGATTTTTGTGCAGATGTTCTTTATCAGGTTAAGAAAGAAATAATGAATATGTTAATTTTATTTTATTTTGTTTTTTTTCTAGTGATGTCTGCCTGCTTTTGGTATTCGGAAAATAATAACCCCTATAGAATGGTTTGAGAAGTGTTTTTTCCTTTTTCTTTTTTTTGGGCTGGGGAGTAGAAAGTTAATACGGATTGCGGGAAAAGCTTGTAAAAAAATTGAGGCTAATTCTTCTTTAAACACTTGGTAGAATTAACCAGTGAAGTGGTTTGGGTCTGGGCCTTGAGTTTTCTTTGCAGTAAGTTTTTAAATCACTAATGCAATCTCTTTACATGTTATAGGTTCACTGAGGGATTTTTTAGTCAATTTTAATAGTTTGTGTCTTGCTTTGAATTTGTCCATTTCATCTAAGTTATTTAACTTAACATACAGTTTTCATAGTATTCTCTTATAATGTTTTCATTTCCCTAGGGTTAGTAGTAATGTGTCCTCTTTTATTCCTGATTTTAGTAATTTAGGACTTATCCCATTTTATCTTGGTCAGTCTAGTTAAAAGTTCATTGATTTTGTTGATCTTTCCAAGGAGTCACATTTTAGTTTTATATATTTTATTTTTCTATTAAGTATTTATTTATTTTGCTCCAATATTTATTATTTATTTTCCTCTAATTGGTTTGGATTTAATTGCTTTTTTGTTTTCATTGTTTTGAGATAAAACTTATTTTATTTATATTTGATGTTCATTTTTTAATATTGGTGTGTACAGGCTATAAATATCCTTTGTAGCACTACTTTACCAGCATCTCATAAGTTTTGGTATGTTGTGTTTTTATTTTCATTCACCATAAGGTATTTTTTAATTTCCTTGTGATTGCTTGATTAATCCCTTGTTACATATGATTGTGTTATTTCCACATATGTGAATTTTGCAATATTCCATCTATTTTTATTTTTAATTTAATTCCAATGTGATCAAAGAAACTACTTTGTATGACATCATGTCCTGTTAACTTATTCACACCTCATTTTATGACATAGCGCAGAGTCTATCCTGAAGAATGTTCCATGTGCACTTGAAATGAATACATATTCTGCTGCTATTCAGGGGAGTGTTCTAAAGATTCTGTCAAATCTAATTGGCTTATAATGTTCAACTCTTGTTTCCTTGTTGAGCTTTTGCCTGGTTCTCCTATCCATTATTAAAAATGAGAATAACAGACCAAATTGTTTTTCCCAAAAACGTATATGTTGACTCTCTAACTCCTAGTACCTCAGAACGTTATTATATTTGGCAATAAGATTTTAAAGAGGAGGTTAAGCTAGAATTAAGCTGTTGGAATTGGCCCTAATTCACTATGACTAGTATCCTTATGAAAGGAGGAGATAACATAATGCATGTGCGCAGAGGAAAAACTTATTAAGCAAATTCAAATGTTACACTAGAAAATACAAAAACAGATATAAGACATAGAGAAAATAAAAATAAATATTTCTCAATTATTTTCATTATAACCTATATTTTTAAATTGTGTCTCCTGCAGACAGTATTAGTGTTAGACATTTCTTCTTCATCAAATCTGAGGATGTCTGCCTTCTAATTGTTTTATTCTTTTAAACTTAATGTTATTATTAATATTACTGGATTTATATCTGCCATTTTTCTTTCTATTTTCCGTACATTTCATGTCTGTGTCATATACCTTTTCCTCCATGGCCTGTTTATATTTTCTAGTGTAACATCTCAATTTATTTAATAATTTTTAAACTGTGTTTATTTTTAACTGTCTTCTAAGTGATTATTGTAGAGCTTACTATGTACATGTAGACATAGATATGTATGTATGAGTAGATGTGTATGTGTGTATATATGAATGTACTTCAGATTTATACTTAATTCTAGTGAAATATAGAAAATTTACTTATATAGTTTCACTCCCCTCTCCCAGTTGGACTATTCTGGTTACACGTATTGCACCAGTGTACACAGCGATTATTATTACTTTACATAATCTTACGTCTTAAAAGAAGCTCAGAGAAGAAAATTAAGTATACATTTATTAAGTTTTTAATGCTTTTATTCTTTCTGGTTCTATTCTTTCTTCCCATGAATTCAGGTTACCATTTGGTATCTTTCTTTCTACTCTTGTTAAAGTTTTGTCCCATCCCCTCCTATGTGTGGTTACTATCAAATATATTACATTTTTATATGTGATACAAGTTTTAAAAATGTTTACATAATTTTACATAAATATTAAATAAAAAATACATATTATTTATTACTGAGTTAAGAAAGAGAATATGCAAATATAGTTCCTTTTTTCAATTTTTAGTTATTGTGACTACATAGTCAGTGCACATATTTATGATATTTATGGGATACATGAGGTACTTTGATACTGGAATGTAATGTGTAATAATCACATCATGGTATATGGAGTATCTATCCCATCAAGCATTTATTGTTTATATTATCAACAATTCAATTATACTCCTTTAGTTATTTTTAAATGTACAATTAAATTATTATTGACTATAGTCACTCTGTTGTGCTATCAAATACTAGGGTTTTATTATTATTTATTTATTTATTTTTGCTTTAAGTTCCGGGATACATATGCAGAACATGCAGGCTTGTTACATAGGTATTCGTGTGCAGTGGTGGTTTGCTGCACCTGTTGACCTATCCTCTAAGTTCCCTCCCCTCACCCCTCACCCGACAACAGACCCTGGTGTGTGTTGTTCTTCTCCCGGTGTCCATGTGTTTTCATTGTTCAACTTGCACTTATGAGTGAGAGCATGCTGTGTTGGGTTTTTTGTTCCTGTGTTAGTTTGCTGAGGATGATGACTTTCAGCTTCATCATGTCGCTGCAAAGGATATGATGTCATTCCTTTTTATAGCTCCGCAATATTTCATGGTGTATATGTACCACATTTTCCTTATCCAGTCTATCACTGATGGGCATTTGGATTGGTTTCACAACTTTGCTATTGTAAACAGTGCTGCAGTAAACATACATGTGCATGTGTCTTTATAGTAGAATGATTTATTTTCCTTTGGGTATATACCCAGTAATGGGATTGCTGGGTCAAATGGCATTTCAAAAGGTTCTAGATCCTTGAGGAATCACCATACTGTCTTCCACAATGGTTGAACTAATTTACATTCCCACCAACAGTGTACAATTCTAGGTTTTGTTCATTCTTACTAACTACATTTTCATACCAGTTAACCATCTCCACTATTCCCCTCAACTATCCTCTCCAGCCACTGGTGACTATCTTTCTACTCTCTATCTCTGAGTTCAATTGTTTCAATGTTTAGCTCCTGCAAGTAAGTGAAAACAGATGACATTTGTCTTTTTGTTCCTGGCTTATTTCACTTACCATAATGACCTCCAGTTAAATCCATACTGTTGCAAATGATAGGATATTATTCTTTTTTTATAGCTGAATAGTAATCCGTTGTGTATATGTATCACATTTTCTTTATCCATTTGCCTGTTGATGGAGACTTAGATTGCTTCCAAATCTAAGTTAATGTGAACAATGCTGCAGCAAACATGGAAATGCAGATACCCCTTTGATATATTGATTTCCTTTCATTTGAGTATATACTCAGCAGTGGGATTGCTGAATTGTATGATTGATCTATTTTCCGTATTTTAAGGAACCTCTAAACTGTTCTTCATAGTGATTGTACTAATTTACATGCCCACCAACAGTGTGAGTTCCCTTTTCTCCACATCCTTTCTAGTATTTGCAATTGCCTGTCTTTTGAAGTGAGATACCTCATTGTAGTTTTGATTTGCATTTCTCTGATTATCAGTGATGTTGCACACTTTTTATATACCTGTTTTTCATTTGTATGTCTGCTTTTAAAAATTGTCTATTCAGATCTTTTACCAATGTTTTAATCAGATTACTAGATTTTTTTCCTATGGAGTTGTTTGAACTCATTATATATTCTGCTTATTAATCATTTTTTCAGATAGGCAGTTTGAAAATATTTTTCTCCCATACTTTGGGTTGTCTCTTCACTTTGTTGGTTGTTTCCTTTGCTGTGTGGAAGCTTTCTTAACTTGATGTGATATGATTTGTCCATTTTTGTTTTGGTTGTCTGTGCTTGTAGTGTATTACTCAAAACCTCTTTGCCAGCTGGGCACGATGCCTCACGCCTGTAATCCTATCACTTTGGGAAGCTGAGGTGGGAGGATCACTTGAGGTCAGGAGTTCAAAATCAACCTGGCCATCATGGTGAAACCCCATCTCTACTAAAAATCAAAAAAAAAAAAAAAAAATTAGCCAGGCATCATGGTGGGCGCCTGTAATACCAGCTACTCAGGAGGCTGAGGCAGGAGAAGCACTTGAACATGGGAGGTAGAGGTTGCAGTGAGCCGAGGTCACGCCACTGAAATCCAGCCTGGACAACAGAGCAAGACTTGTCTCAAAATAAAAAAATCTTTGCACAGGTCAATTTCCTGGAGAGTTTCCCCAAAGCTTTTCTTTAGTAGTTTCATAGTTTGAGGTCTTCGATTTAAATCTTTAATCAATTTTGATTTGATTTTTGTATATATTGAGAGATATGAATCCAACTTCATTCTTCCACATATGAATATCCAGTTTTCCCAGAACCATTTATTAAAAGGACTGTCATTTCCCTGATGAAAGTTCTTGACACCTTTGTTGAAAACAAGCTCACAGTAGATGTATGGATTTGTTGCTGGGTTCTCTATTTTATTTCATTGGTCTTTGTGTCTGTTTTTATGCCAGTACCATGCTATTTTGGTTACTATAGTTTTGTAGTATA
This sequence comes from Theropithecus gelada, assembly GCF_003255815.1. Lineage (NCBI taxonomy): Eukaryota > Metazoa > Chordata > Mammalia > Primates > Cercopithecidae > Theropithecus > Theropithecus gelada. The sequence goes on along the minus strand of NC_037675.1, from coordinate 83,769,145 downwards.
ATCTGAAGTCAGGTAATGTGACTTCTACAGTTATTATTATTTGTTTTTCCCTTTTGCTTGGGATAGCTTTGGCTATTCTGGGTCTTTTGTGTTTCCATATGAATGAATTTTAGAATTTTTTTTCTATTTCTCTGAATAATGTCATTAGTATTTTGATAGGAATTGTATTGAATCTGTAGATTGCTTTAGGGAGTATGGACATTTTGACAATATTGATTCTTCTAATTCATGAACATGGAATATCTTCCCCTTTTTTGTGTGCTTTTAAATTTTTGTCATAGGTGTTTTATACTTTTTGTTGTAAAATTCATTCACTTCTTTGGTGAAGTTAATTCATAGGTATTTAATTTTATGTGTGACTGTCATAAATGGGATTAATTTTTATTTTTTCACATTTTTCACTATTGACATACAGAAATGCTACTGATTTTTATATATTGATTTTGTATCTTACAACTTTATTGGATTTGTTTCTCAGTTATAGTAGTTTTTTGTGGCAGCTTAAAGTTTTTCCAAATAAAAGGTTATATCATCTGCAAACAAGGATAAATGGACTTATTCTTTTCTGATTTGGACAATCTTTATTTCTTTTTCTTGTCTGATTGCTCTATCTAGAACTTCTAGTACTACATTGAATAACAGTGGTGAATCTGGGCATTCTTGTGTTTCAGATGTTAGAGAAAAGACTTTTGGTGTTTCTCCATTCAATACATTGCTAGCTGTGGGTCTGTCATATATAATTTTTATTATGTTATATTTCTTCTATACTCAACTTTTCAGTGTTTGCATCATGGCAGGGAAGTTGAAATTTATCAAATGCTTTTTCAGCATCAATTTAAACAAGCACATGATTTTTGTCCTTCATTCTGTTGATATGACATTTGACATCTATTGGTTTGCATATATTGAACAATCCTTGCATCCCTGGGATAAATCCCATTTGGTCATGATGAATGATCTTTTTAATGTATTGTTTAATTTGGTTTGCTAATATTTTGTTAAGGATTTTTGCAACAATGTTTATCAGAGATATTGGCCTGTGGTTTTCTTATTTGGTTTTAGTATCAGGGTAATACTGGCCTCATAGAATGAGTTTGGAAGTGTTCCCTCCTTTTCTAGTTTTCCAAATAGCTTGAGTAGCATTGGTATTAGTTCTTCTTTAAATGATTGGTAGAATTCAGCAGTGAAGCCATCAGTCCTGAGCTTTTCTTTTCTGGGAGACTTTGTATTACAGCTTTGATCTCATTACTTGTTATTTGTCTGTTCAGGTATTTTATTTCTTTCTAGTTCATTCTTAGTAGGTTGTATGTGTTTAGGAATTTTTCTGTTTCCTGTTATTTTCCACTTTGTTGCCATACAGTTTCTCAGAGTAGCCACTAATGATTTTTTTTTTTTTCAGTTTCTGCAGTATCAGTTGTAATTTCTCATTTTTCGTCTCTGACTTTATTTATTTGGACCTTCTCTTTTTTAGTTAGTCTGGCTAAATGTTTGCCAATTTTATTTACCTTTTCAAAGTTCCAACCTTTCTTTTCATTAATCTTTTGTATTTTCTCCATTTCAGTTTCATTATTTCTTTTCTTCTACTAGTTTTTGGTTTGGTTTGCTGTTGCCTTTCTAGCTCTTTAAGAGGCATTGCTAGGTTATTCATTTGAAGTTTTTTTTTCTTTCTTTCTTGATGTAGGTACTTAGAGCTATAAATTTCCCCCTCAGTACTAATTTTGCTGTATCTCCTAGGCTTTGGTATGTTGTGTTTCCATTATTATTCACTTAAAAAATTCTTCATTTTCCTTCTAAATTCTTTCAATGACCCATTGGTCATTCAGGAGCATATAGTTTTATTTCTATGTGCTTGTATAGTTGCCAAATTTTATTTTGTCATTGATTTCTACTTTCATTCCATTGTGGTCAGAGAAGTTGCTTGATATTATTTTCATTTTTTGAATGTCTTGAGACTTGTTTTGTGATCTAACCTATGGTCTATCCTTGAGAATGAGTCATGTGCTGAGAAGAAGAATGTGTATTCTGCAGCTGTTGGATGAAATGCTCTGTAAATATCTATTGGTCCATTTATTCTATAGTGCAGAAATTTGAAGAAGTCTGAAGCTTCTTTGTTGATTTTCTATCTGGAAGGTCTGAAATGCTGAAATTGGGGTGTTGAACTCTCCAGCTATTATTCGATTGAGGTCTAGTTTCTTCTTTAGCTCTAATAATATTTGCTTTATATATTTGGGTACTCCAGGATTAAGGGCATATGTGTCTACAATCTTTATGTCTCCTTGCTTACTTGACTGCTTTATGATTATATAATTACCTTCTTTGTCTCTTCTTGCAGTTTTGTCTTGAAATCTATCTTGTCTGATATAAACACAGTGACTGTGGCTCTTTTTTTTCCCCATTATTATGGAATATGTTTTTTCATCCCTTTTTTTCGGTCTAAATATATATATCTTTGTAAGTGACGTGTGTTTCCTTTTGGCAACAGATATTGGGTCTTGTTTTTTGTTTTTGTTTTTGATTTTTTCTTTATTCACTCAGTCACTCTGTGTTTTTTGATTGAAGAGTTTAGTCCATGTACATTCAGTATTATTATTGATAAGTCAGAACTCACCTGTGCAATTTTGTTATTTGTTTTCTGCTTGCTTTGTGGTCTTATCTTCCTTTTTTCCTTTCTGTCTTCGTTTTAGTGAAGGTGATTTTCTCTGGTGGTATGATTTAATTTCTTATGGTTTTTTTTTGTGTGTGTATCTGTTGTGTTTTTTTTTTTTTTATTTGAGGTTATCATGAGGCTTGCAAATCTTATAACCCATTATTTTAAACTGGTGACAGCACTCATTGAATAAACAAACAAACAAGCAAAAAGACAACTAATACAAACTCTACACTTTAACTTGTCCTCATGCTTTTTAACTTTTTGTTGTTACTCTTTATGTTCTATTGTACTGCCTATGTTTTGAAAAGTTGTAGTAGTTATGATTTTTAATTGTTTCATCATTTAGTCTTTCTATTTAAGAGTAGTTTACACACCACAATTACAGTGTTATAATATTCTGAGTTTTTTGTGTGTGCTTACTATTACCAGTGAGTTTTGTACCCTCAGTTTATTTTGTATTGCTATTAACATCCTTTCTTTCAGATTGCAGAACTCCCTTTGGCATTCCTTGTACAATAAGTTTGGTGTTGATAAAATCCCTCAGCTTTTCTTTTTCTTTTCTTTTCTTTTTTTTTTTTTTTTTATTTTTTTTTTTTCTTTTTTTTTTTTTTTTTTAAATCAAGGAAAGTGTTTATTTCTCTTTCACGTTTAAAAAATACTTTTGCGAGATATACCCTTCTAGGGTAAAAGATTTTGGATGTTTTTTCTTTCAGCACTTTAATATGTCCTGCCCTTCTCTCCAGGCCTGTGAGGCTTCCACTGAAAAATCTGCTGCCAGACATATTGGAGCTTCACTGAATCTTATTTGTTTCTTTTATTTTTTTGCTGCTTTTATGATCCTGTATTTATCCTTAACTTTTGGGAGATTGATTACTAAATGCCTTGAGGTAGTCCTTTTTGGACCATGGTAAATCTGTTTCATATTCTATAACCTCCTTGTACTTGAATGTTGATGTTTCTCTAGGTTTGGGAAGTTTTCTGGTATTATCCCGTTGAATAAATTTTCTATCCCTATCTTTTTCTCTACCTCCTCTTAAAGACCAGCAAGAACTCTACGACTTGACCTTTTGAGGTTATTGTCTAGATCTCATAGGCATACTTAATACTATTTTTACCTTTTTCTTTTGTCTCCTCTATGTATTTTCAAATACATAAGCTCACTAATTTTCTTCTGCTTGATCAATTCTACTATTAAAAAACTCTTATGCATTCATCAGTAGGTCAATTGCATTCTGTCAGCTCCAGAATTTCTGCTTGATTATTTTTAATTATTTTATTCTCTTTGTTAACTTTATTGGATGTAACTCTGAATTCCTTCTCTCTGCTGTTTTACATTTCTTTGAGTTTCCTCAGAACAGCTATTTTGAATTATCTATCTAAAAAGTCATTTAGCTGTCTTTCTCCAGGATTGGTCCCTGGTGCCTTATTTAGTCCATTTGGTGAGGTCATGTTTTCCTGGACGCTCTTGATGCTTGTGGATATTCATTGGTGTTTGGGCATTGAAGAGTTAGGTCTTTTATATAGTTTTTGCAGTCTGGGATTGTTTCTGCCCATCTTTCTTCAGAAGGCCTTCCAGGTTTTTAAAGGGACTTTGGCCACCAGCTGGAAAATGCTGTGGTTCTTGCACATTCTTAGAGGTGCCACCATGGTGGTCTTGGATAGATCCGGGAGAATTCTCTAGATTACCAGGCAGAGACACTTGTTCTCTTTCCTTACTTTCTCCCAAATGGAATCTTTCTATCTCTCTGAGTGCTGAGCTGCTTGGACCTAGGAGTAGGGTGATGAAAGCACCCACCACCACTGGGGACTGCACTTGGCCAGACCTGAAATCAGCACAGCACTGGGTCTCACCTAAGGCCTGCTGTAACCACTATCTGGCTACTGCCTATGTTCACCCAAGTCCCTAGGGCTATATGATTAGCAAGTAAGGAAGCCATCCACGTTTGTGTCCTTCACTTCAGGGCAGTGAGTTCCTACAGGCCCCGCGAGAAATCCAGAGAGCCAGTCTGGGAGCCAGTGATTGGAATTAGAAATGTATCTGATGTTCTGTTCTACTGCAGCTAAGCTGGCCCTCAAACTGGAAGACAAAATTCTTTCTGCTCTTCCCTCTCCTTTCCCCAGGAAGAAGAGCCTCTCCCAGTGGTCACCACCACCAGCAGCCCATGGGGAGTATAGTAGTCAGGGTTCTCTAAAGGGACAGAACTAATAGGATAGATGTATATATAAAGGGGAGTGTATTAAGGAGTATTAACTCACATGATCACAAGGTCCCACAATAGGCTGTCTGCAAGCTGAGGAGAGAGGAAGCCAGTCTGAGTTCCAAAGCTCAAGAATTTGGAGTCTGATGTTCAGGGCAGGAAACATCCAGCACAAGAGAAAGATGTGGGCTTGGAGGCAAAGCCAGTCTAGCCTTTCACATTCTTCTGCCTGCTTTTATTCTGGCCACACCAGCAGCTGATTAGATTGTGCCCATCCAGATTGAGGGTGGGCCTGCCTTTCCCATTCCACCAACTCAAATGTTAATCTCCTTTGGCAACACCCACACAGACACACCCAGGAACAATATTTTGCATCCTTCAATCCAATCAAGTTGACACTTGGTGTTAACCATCACAAGTTGTTCTGCCAGGCCACTACCAATGTTCATTTAAAGCCCAGGGGCTCATCAGTCAGCTTGTAGTAAATGCTGTCTAGCCTGGGACTTGCCCTTCAGGGAAGTGATACCTCTTCTAGCCCTAGCAGATCCAGAAATGCTGCCCAACAGCCCAGGACAGGAATTGGGACTCCAAGAACCCACTTAGTGCTCTTCCCCACTGTGGCCAAGTTGGTACCTAAGGTGTAAGTCAAAGTCCTCTTTACTTTTTCCTTTGCTTTTCTCAAGCAGGAGTAGCCACCGCAGCTGGGAATGTGCTGGGTCCTACATGAAGTCAGCATGTCTCAGAGTCTCACCTAAGCTCCACAACATACTATCTGAGTATTTCTGTTGGTCATTCAAGGGCCAAGGGCCCTTTAACCAGCAGGTAATAAATCCTGCCAGGAATGAGTACATCCCTTCAAGGCAGCAGGCTCCTTTCTGGCCCAGAGTATGTCTAAAAATGTCATCAGGGAGCAAGGGCCTAGAATGGGGACCTCACAACTCTGCCCAGTGCCCTATCCTATTTTGGCTGAGCTGGTATCCAAAATGTGAGACAAAGTCCTCTTCCTCTTTACTCTTTGCTCTCCTCTCCTTAAGCAAAAGGAAGGAGTAACTTTTCTTGCTGTGAGCTGTGTTGCCTAGGGTTGGGGGAGGGGTGGTGCAAGCAATCCCTTAGCTGCCCTGTCTGGTGTCCCCTGGGTAACATGGCACCCTAGTTCACTAGCTGTAAGCCCAGCCCAGCACTAGGACTTGCCTAGGAATTGCAGTCCCTGTGTCCTAGAAAGCCTTTCAAGCTTACCTAGGACCCCAGAGCTCTTTAGACCACAGTGGTGAGGCCTCAAGAAACTCAAGTTCCAGCTGCTTGGTGGGTAATTCCCCTCTGGCTAAGGCAAGTCCAAATGCTCCCTTCATGGGGACACCAACTGAACCCAACATAGCTTTGCTCTCTGCTGTGACAGGGCTGCAATTGGAGTTTAATGCCAAGTCCCCTGTTGCTGTGCTGCCTCCCACAAGTACACAGATTCTCTCTCCATGTCATGTGGCCACTGCCAGTGGACGAAGGAGGGATGGCATCCTCAATTCAAGACTGTCTTTCCTAACTTCAGTGTGTCCTTCAGCGATGTGAAGTTAATACGAGGTACTGTGATTGGCCATCTGATTTTTGGTTCTTATGGTGGTGCTTTTTCGTGTGTAGTTAGTTGTTAAAATTTGGTGGTTTTGCAGTGGTGATGATCAGTGGAGGCTTCTATTTAGCTATCTTTCTCCATCTGTGTAAACATTCATACTTAATTTTATAATTACCTATATAATTATCTTAACCAGTTATTTTTTGTTTCCATGGGGATTTCAATTACTCTCACCTGGTGTCACCTGCTTTGGCCTGAAGACTTCCTTTAGTATTTCTTGTAGGGCAGGACTGCTAGCAAAAAAATTCAACTTGTGTTTATCCAGGGATGTCTTTTTTTTTAACTTTATTTCTGAAAGATAGTTCTTGCTTGGTTTAAGATTTTTGTTAACAGTATTTGTTTGTTTTTATCCATTCAGTACTTTAATTATTTGTTTTATATTATTCCCTTTCTTTCTAGAATTTTCTGATAAAAAAATAGTTACTAATCTTGCTGAGTAATCTTATGTATCATGATAAGATTTATTTTTCCTTTGCTCTTTTTAGGAGTTTTTTCTTCATCTTCTTTCACAAAGACATTTACTATGTTGTCTGTATTTGAATCTCTTTGAGTTTAACCTTCTTGGAATTTCTTGAGGTTCTTGTAGGTATACAGGGATGTTTCCAATAAATTTAAAAACATTATCCAATGTTTTCTTTTACTATTTTAACTTCACTTTTCTTTCTCTCTCATCACTGTCTGGCATTTTCATTATGCATATGTTGGTTCACTTAATGATAATCTGTATTTCTTTGAGGCCCTGTTTATTTGCCTTTGTTTTTCTTTTCTCTCTGTGTTCTGATTGAATAACCTTTATTGATCTATTTTTCAAGTTCTCTATTTCTTTCTTAAGCCACCAAAAACCTATTGTTGAGCTAGCTTCTCGAGTGCATTTTTAATTTCATTTATTGTGCATGTTAAAATAATGTTTATTCCTTTTTAATACATCTTTTAATTGATATTTTCTATTTGATGACACATTATCTTAGTTTCAAATAATTATTTATATATGGTCTCCTGTACTAGGAACATGTTTCTACTGGTTGCTTTAAAGATTTTCTCCAAATCCAATGCCTAGGCCCTTCAAAAAATACTTTTTATTGCCTGCCTTCTCCCATGCCCCTAGTGTAGGGGGTGGATTTTCTTGCTTCTTGGCATGTTCCATAATTTTTTAAACTGTATATTTTTGGATAATATATTTTAGCAACTCTGGATACCAATTTTCTTTATCCCTGGGAGATGTGATGTTGTTTGCTCGATGGTTTATTTGGCTGGTGACTTGGCTGAACTGACTCTGAAGTCTATTACTCTTGCAATGTGCAGCCTTTAATGTCTCTAAAAAGATTTTTTAATTTTTTTTTTTAATCTAGGATAAATATGGTTTATCACTGTGTTGAAATACACCTCTTATTGTTTAAAGATTGTGTTTAAGCCCTCTTACCACTGAATGGGTGTGTGGCTTGGAGACTGCTATCACCCTTCAAGAAGCTTACATTTTTTCACTCAGATTCAGAGCTTGAACCTGCTCTCTTTATTCACTCCTGAAAGGCCCAACTACTGGGCATGCACAGGGTCTTCCACATTCTTGGAATATGTAATTTTATTTTTAAGGCTGTATTAAATAGAAATTGCCTCTGAGTCAGAATAAGTTATTATTCAGCTACTGAGTTGGACAGAGATTATGTTTAAGTCCTCATGCCAGTAAGACTTACTCTTGATGGCTCTGTATGTGACTTTGGAAATGTTTTCAGGTCTTTTCCATGTTCTACTCTGATAACTCCTGAATGATTGCCTCCTAGCACATATGCACAGTCTTCCCAACTGCCAGAGTTGACTGTGATCCCATAAAGACTCTTCTTGGCTATCTCTTTCCCTGGTTCTCTTTGTTAAACTTCTTATTGCTCTGCAATTTTACTTTCTGCTATTTATATCATGGAGTTATAGGTATACTCTCTTAGTTGCTTTCCACGAAGATCTCCATTGTCTTTTCACTTTATCCTTTGCCATGGAAGTTTATACCCTCTCAGCTAAATGAAGTCAGTTTCTTCAGGTAGAGATAAGGAGCTCTTTTTAAGGCTTGCTTCTCTCTGCTGTCTTTCCTCACGGGTAGGATCTCTGCACCACTGCATAGGAAATGGAGGGACTTCTCCCAGAGTGACACTTCTGCTTTAAAAGACGGTGCTAGGTGACCCCTTAATCTTTTTGACTTGCCTCTCCTATTGTGAAACTCTGCTCACAGAGCCAGCTTTGGTGGGTAATCAGGTCCTAGTATTCTCAGCCTGCCAGCCTAGAATAGGGATTTTGCCCTAGAAGTTGGTTTTGGTAAAGGAAGGTAACCACAGACATCTCCACTGTGCCTGCCTGGCATAGTATATCTGCATCTTGGGGCTGGTGGCAATGAGAAATACTTGCGGCCTGCCCCTTCTGAGGTTAAGTAGTTCTAAACTGGAAGGTAGAGGGAGAGAGAATCCTTTTCTTATGACAACAGTCACCAAGGTTACAACTCCCAGAGCAGTTTCACTGAGACAGAGCTGAGGGTAGGAGAGCAATGACAATTAGGCTACATTAGCGTTCACTGTCCTCAATGAAGTTTAGTAGGTTTTCTGAACGAATGTTCCTCCATTATCGTAACCCCTAAGGATAATTTACAGAGACTTTTTTAAAATATAATTTTCTTCATTTACATGTTTGTTTGCTGGGGAAAGGGTCTGTTGCACTCTTCACATCTCTATTCCAAGATTCAGTCTTCTACAACCTGTTTTTAATACAGTGTCTTCTCTCAGGTCCTAGTTATAAAGTTTATATGCTGATATTTCAAATAGATAACTTTTTGTATTTCCGTGGCAACATGTTAAATAGTGATCCCACATAATGTTTAGAATATAATATACTATAAAGTTATTTTTAATATCACTCTGTGAAGTGTGTGTGTGTGTGTGTGTGTGTGTGTATATATATATATATATATATATATTTTTTTTTTTTTTTCTTTTGAGACGGAGTCTCGCTCTGCCACCCAGGCTGGAGTGCAGTGGCCCGATCTCGGCTCACTGCAAGCTCTGCCTCCTGGGTTCACGCCATTCTCCTGCCTCAGCCTCCCAAGTAGCTGGGACTGCAGGCACCCACCACCACGCCCGGCTAATTTTTTGTATTTTCAGTAGAGACAGGGTTTCACCGTGCTGGCCAGGATGGTCTCCATCTCCTGACCTTGTGATCCGCTCGTCTGGGCCTCCCAAAGTGCTGGGATTACAAGCGTGAGCCACCACGCCCGGCTTGAAGTATAGTTTTAACATCACTCTGTAAAGTAAAAATTCATGCTTTGGGATTTGATGAACTCTAAGAAAGCATTTTCTGCATCCTGCTGGTTGTGGAAGCATTTTCCCTGCAAAAAGTTGTTGAGATACTTGGTGGTAGTTAGTTGGTGAGAGGTCAAGCAAATATGGTAGATGAGGCAAAACTTCATAGCCCAATTCATTCAACTTGTAAATGTTGGTTGTGCAACATGTGGTGGGATGTTGTCATGCAGAAGAATTGGACCCTTTCTTTAACCAGTGGTGGTGGCAGGCAATGCAGTTTTCGGTGCATCTCCTGGATTTGCTGAACGTACTTCTCAGATATAATGGTTTCACCAGGATTTAGAAAGTCACAGTGGATCAGACCAGCAGCAGACCACCAAACACTGACCACTACCTTTTTTGGGTGCAAGTTTGGCTTTGAGAAGAGCTTAGGAGCTTCTTCTCTGTCCAACCACTGAGATGGTCATCACCAGTTGCTGTATAAAATCCACTTTCATTGCACATCACGATCCAATCAAGAAATGGTTCATTGTCGTTGCGTAGAGTAAGAGAAGTCAACACTTCAAAATGGCGATTTTTAAAAATTTTCTGTCAGTTCATGAGGCACGCATTTTTTGAGCTTTTTCACCCCTCCAATTTGCTTCAAATGCCAAACAACAATAGAATGGTTGACGCTGACTTCTTTGGCAACTTCTCATGTCGTTGTAAGAGGATCAGCTATGATGATTGCTGTCAATCGGTCGTTGTCAACTTCTGATGGCCAGTCACTACGCTCATCTTCAAGGCTCTTGTCTCCTTTGCAAAACGTCCTGAAACACCACTGCACTGTACATTTGTTAGCAATTCCTCAGCCAAATGCGCTGTTGATGTTGTGAGTTGTCTCCACTGCTTTATGACCCATTTTGAACTCGAATAAGAAAATTCCTTAAATTTGCTTTGTGCCTAATATAATTTCCATAGTCTAAAATAAAAATAAAATAAGTAGCAAGTAATAAGTCCTTAGCAAAAAAACAAAAACAAAAAACAAAACAAAAAAAACACACAAAAAAACACATAAAGCCGGAAATGTGCATTAAAATGATGTATAACATAACCACATTTATTTAGGAATATATTCCAATATCAAATGGCAAATTTCAGCAATACAAAAACTGCAATTACTTTTGCACCAGCCTAATATATGATTACGTGTATAACTTAGAGCTAAAAATAAGCAAGTCTATTTAATACTAAGTATAGTTAACGCCTACTATATGCCTGTAACTATTAAGTGCTAATTGTTGCTAAGATGACTGTAATATAGATCTTGACTTCAAGGGGACCAACAACGCATGATAATTTAAAACAAAGACATCAACAAACTCATATATAACCTAATTAACTTTTCAATTTCTTATTGCTAATTTACCTGAACTGTTTATTCAATACTCATTTATTGTGTGTATTGGAATTTAATCACACTCTTTCTCTTTCTTTTCAAGTTTTGAATCAACTGAGAGCAAAACATAAAGTCAGACAGATGGAGAGAAAATGGCAGTTTTACTAATGATAAAGCTGGGCTAGCTAGTAGAAATTAATATGTGGTCACAAGCAGACTTTCTGATGCTTTCACTGATTTAAACTTGGCTGTTTAGAATTATTGGCCACCCCACACCCACTTTTCACCAGAGCGAAGGCTGACCTACAAGCTTACTACACAAAGGAACAGAAAGGACAGAAATGCTTTTGGGCTTACCAGGCATGTTGCCCCAAAAGAGGAAGCGTAGAAGGAAATAAGATATACAGTTATTTTTTTTCTCCAAATCTTAACAAAAAAGAAAAAAAAAAGCGGGCAGGCAGGGCTTTTTTATGTTTAAATCTGCATATGTACACCTGCATGTGTGCCAGGGGTACTGGCAGTTGGTAATGAACAATGCGAACACAAAGTCTGTGGCCTCAAGGAGCACCCAGTCTCGTGATCCTTCATTCCACAGCTCCATCTTCTCTATCTACTGTACGGACACTGAAATTTTGTGACTGATGCCCATATTCTTCTACTTTATTTGACTTTTTAAAATAATTGTACCATTAGCATACAGCTGTTCCTCAATATTCATGGGCTCCACTTATGGGCATTCAACATATGGATCAAACATATTTTTAAAAATTTATTAATTTTTACAATAATAAAACATTTTATTAATAAATTTATTAATTTTATTAATAAAATTAATAAACAATAATTTATTAATTTTACAATAATAAAACACAAGACAAATAAAACCAAAACAGTATAACAACATTTTACCTAATATTTCCATTGTTTTAGGTATTATAAGTAATCTAGAGATGATTTAAAGTAAACTGGACATGTGCATAGGTTCTAATCAGATATTACATCATTTTATATAAAAGGGCCTTGAGCATCTGTTGATTTTGGTATTCATGGGGTTAGGGTGTGGTGAATATCAAGGGATAGCTATGTAAGTAAAAGATAAGTTAACTGATAAAAATTCAGATAAATTCTGATTTTAAAAATCTGCATTACAATTTCTTTTCTACTCCCTTCCGGAGTAGAAAAATAAGGTTGCCCCACTGAATAACAATGAAAAAGTCTCCTTCGAATATGACTTTGTATAATTGTCCTTTTCAGAATGTTGTATTGTGTGGCATGCCATGTAGACAGTTATATATTACATTTTTCCCTGAATTTTTGGCCACTTCCCATGTTATTTCAAAATAAAGCCACCCGCAGCTGTCATAGTAGCCAGACGTGGTCTTGCTGATCTACCCAGCAGCTCATTAGATGTTTAGAGTGTAACCATCTGATTTATGGTACCATGACTGAGGTTATAAGTCAATCAACCAACTCTCTATTAATATTTTATAGGTATCCAGTATTCCGTCTACATCTAAATTGAATCACCAACTCTTCAGGGCAAGCACCTTGTCTTTGCTGCTTTATGCTTTGCTAAGCTCCATATACACTTACCATACTCTATAAATATTCTCACAATATATTTATGACAAGTCTAACATGGCAAGCAATTTCACCAGGGTCACTGTACCCTCGTGGATTTAAAGCTACATAAATTACAGTTGCTCCCTACTTTGTAATATTTTATCTAGAAAAATCTATGTTCCAAAGCAACTTTTGGATTCCACTCAATTTTTCTAGTTTTCTTAAAAAAAAAAAAAAAAATCTCATCAATGGCTTAATGACATTTACAAGTCTCTGGATGTTAAAGAGCACCATCCTAAATTAACAGCAAAATTACTGTGAATGAGAATCCAGACTGAAGACATATATCTGAGTTCAAATTTCAGCTTTACCACTTTCTATTTAGACTTCTCTAAACCTTAGTTTCCTTATTTGTAAAATGATACTATAATAATTATACCTACCCCCTAGTTGTGTTGTGAAGATTAAATGAGAGCTGACATTGTTTATGCTTCTTAGCTGGTAGAAATTGTGGTAGTAAGAATCACAATAGGAGTGGTGGTACCATTAGCAGCAGTAGAAGTAAAATTCACACAGATGGATATGGTTAAACCATAGAAGCCATTGTAAACAATAGTGGGGGAGAAGTAAAGAAGGTTTGGGAATGCCAAAGCCCACCTGGTCTCATAAAAATATAGACTCAGGAACCTAGATGGGAATATGATTGCAATTACACCAAAATGTAAACGTCTTATATTCTCAGGTTAAAGAAAGATTGTTAACAAAATGCATGTAGTTTCTACAAAGTCTAGACAAATGAAAATCTACACACGATAAGTTATTGATGTGCCTTTTACATGGATTAGAAGAGGATATCTGACCGTTGGCAGCAATATTTATATTAACTTGGCATGTATACTTTTACCCAGGAGAAGGATACATCAGGTTGTCAAACTGAGCAGCTTCTCATGTAATGCAGCTGTCTCCTCTTGCTGCAATGCCATGCTCCTCAAGTACATGTCTGATGAAATTTTGGCAGCCAATGACCCTTTCCTTGTAGAGAGAGAATATTTGGCGCCCTTTCACAGTTTTAGTTCTAACTAACAAGTTGGCAATTTGTACATCAGACTTTTGTGAATTGAGTTATCAGTTCCAGAGCTATTAATAAACTTGAAGTGCTCTGATACAGCAGGGCTCCAGAAACTGAGAAGCTTACAACCAGACCTTGGACTATCATAATGATACGAGATATACACAAATCTATGAATCTCTGTCTGGTCAATAGATAGTACTTCTCTTAATTCTCACTATAACACAATGTAACAATATAGAGACAGAAAATCCAATTCAAACCTAGCCTCCTCTAAGAGAAAAATGTAGATTGTAGAACATGATTTTGGACTCTAGTTAAAAAAAATGCATAATTACAATCTGTTTCTTATTCTTATAGCAAAAATATATCTCACCTGTACACTACATTCTTTAGATGTGGAAACCAAAAGGGAAAAATAAAGTAAAAGAAAAGAGAAAAATCAAAATAAGAAAATTAAATACATGAGCAGAAAATGGAAATACTTAAGATTAAAATAGACTGGATGCTTTATTTTTCTTCTTATTCCAGATATTAATGTAAAAAAGAAATAAAAAGAGATAACTCTGGGGTTAAAATTAACAGGCTAAATAAAGACTTAGGTATAGTTTGTCATTTTAGCTTTTTCTGTGAAATGATCTGTTCTACTTTATAATTGCATTCAGCTTTCTCTTTGCCAAGTACTTGAAAGAGTGTTTCTAACATGTTCAAAGGATTTGGTACTTTCTGTCCAACAAGAGAATCCTCATTATGGGTAAACACTGTGTTGTCCTGCACACCATTCTAGGGAGTTAACACTGGGACATCCATTGATTTACACAGTGGTGGGTTCCTTTAGGATCATGATTTTATTTACAAGCTACATGAACAATCTGAATTTCCTATTTAGAAAAACACTTTGTGTAGATTATCTGAAAACTCAATTTCCTATAATATACAAGCTTTATAACTTGTGATCATGACACACTACAGAACTAAAGGTGGCATTTCTGGGATATTAAATCAAAATATTTTAACAGTTTAACATTTCAGGAAATGTATTCTTTTGTGTTCAGTTAACACTGAACAAAGACTCTTAATTTAATGTTAAAAAAGTTGAATAGGGCTGGGCGCGGTGGCTCACGCCTGTAATCCCAGCACTTTGAGAGGCCCAGACGAGCGGATCACAAGGTCAGGAGATGCAGACCATCCTGGCCAGCACGGTGAAACCCTGTCTCTACTGAAAATACAAAAAATTAGCCGGGCGTGGCGGTGGACTTCTGTAGTCCCAGCTACTTGGGAGGCTGAGGCAGGAGAATGGCGCGATCCCGGAAGATGGAGCTTGCAGTGAGCTGAAATTGAGCCACTGCACTCCAGCCTGGGGGAAAGAGTGAGACTCCGTTTCAAAAAAAAAAAAAAAAAGTTTGCATAGATTTAAAAGTGGATATTCACCAACATTTCTTTTTTCTTTTCCTACTTTTTCTGAGAAGGGTAGTGGCAAGCACAGAATTTTCAAAGAGCATATAGTCACAACAGAGTTGTTGTCTCTCTTGAGTTCTCATAAGACACTACTGAGGTCAATAGGTCTTGTTTTGCTTGTGAAGAAGACGGAATCAAAACAATTTTAGGTGGAATAGCGTGAAGTACAGGGGTTAAGGGGGCTTATAGTTTCATACTTCTTTTGGTCACAGGATACTTCGATACCTTGGAATCAGAAACCAAGCTTACAATCTTCTTAGTGGATTTCTGCGCAGACTTATTGCCAGTTCTTGAGTATCCCTAAGTGTGTGACTGTGTTTGTTTGTGTGCATTTGTGCTTATATCCCATATAGTAAAGCGAATGTTTTTGAAACTGATAGTAATTATGGTTATTGGGGAAGTAACAAAAGAAAAATAAACTATATAATAATTTGGTTTGGTTGTATAAATGCAATATTATGTTCTTGTGTGTACTACTTTTATTTATGAATAATTTCAATGCAGTAAAATGATTAGACATACAGTTATATATGTGCCGTTTCAGTTAATATGTTTCCTTTGATTATATAATTAAAACCGTGTTCATATGGTCATGTATACACCATTTTTTATAGGTTATTGCTGTTGTAGCAAGGCCATCTGCTCTCAAATATTAAAAGTTAGTATCAAAAATAACAGGAAAACTATTCTATAAAGAAAGAGAAATGCAGAAATAGTAAAATTATTAGAACACAAGTGAAAAGTCTCAGTAATTTCATGTTACAAAGTATATTCTGATTAAGAAAAATTTTTTCAATTCTTATTTTTAACAAGCATGATTCCATCTTATCTGTGAGAAATTCTACAGTGACTACAAATATAAATACATATTTTAGTGGCTGTAAAAATAATTAAGCTTGATGCTTCCACTTTTCTCAAGATAGTTGATATTTTTGGTGGGAAAACTATATTGAACACATAAATAATAGCTACATTTATTTTAATTAATCCTAATTCTAGGATCTATCCACAGCAATAAGTGCACTCTACTAACAATAAAATTCTATGATACCAGGAAGAATGTGTTCATTCATTTTACTTATTCAACTTGGTTTTTTTTCTTTTTGTCTAATTAGTACTGTTCTGGATTCTGGGGATATAATGAAGAATCACACATTAATATTCCTTTTTGCCAGGGATTTTCTATTCTAGTGGAAGGACTACAGAATTTATAAATGTCCTATGGAAGATGCAAAGAAGAAAGTGCTTTAGGAATTTGGAAAAGGGTGGGATTATACATGCTTGCTATATGAATGAACAAGAGAGCTTCACATTCGCAGGAATGTCATAATACCCATTTCACGCACTACACTCTGATACTTTTTAAAATCCAATCTTGCTGTATCTTTTCCTTTCCTCTTTTATTTGTTAAAGACTGATTTAACATACTAAATTAATTGGCTAAGCCTCTGATTGTCAGCCACATTTGAAAAATATGATATGTACTGGCCCTCAAGGAACTAAGAAACCAGGATATGGAAGGATCGCCTAAGTGGATTTTAAACCCAACGAGAATGCTGACAGAATTTGCTAGGGACAGAGTGCTGAGATATTCCCCGAATTGTGTTTTTTATGTCAACACTTGTTTTTCATCTATATCTTTGACTATTCTTTTCAGGCTACATTCATGGGTTTACTTCTTCAGTTCCCACACTAAATTTGGTAGCACTTAGGGCTTTCTTTTAAGAGATCTTCTCACTGCATATTCTGATTCTGAGCAGTCTTAATCACCTCCATGATTCCAGCTACCATATGGATGACGATGTGAGGTTTTTTTTTAAGACCTACAACTCTTATTTTTGTACTCTTCTGAGCTGCAGTCTCATACATTTAATCCTCCTCTCTCGTTTTCTATTTCTACATACCAATCTTGAATAAATCCAATAAAACTGACTCTTCTTTCTGTAACACTCACTCTGAATAGTACCTAAAAAAGAAAACTCCCATTTCCTTATACATCTCTGTTAATAATTCAGAAAATCTTCCTGGGTTTGCCTTATGAATATCATCTAAGTCTGCCCTCCTTTCCCTCTCAGATGCTACAGTCTCATAATTTTATCATCACACCTGGTTTATCAGTAGTAGCTGCCTCTGGTATCTCCTCCCTCTTCCACTCTTTCATAAATCATTCACAGTGGTGACAGACTAATCTTGTCCAGGTATAAATCTGATTGTGTTTTCTTCATGCATAAACCCTCTCAATAGGCCTTCACTACTTAAATAATGAATTCACAGATATTTAGCATAATGTATAAAATTCATTACAAACTGGATGTTACATACCTGTCCAGTCTCACCTCCCATCATTCCCTCTGCCCACTCCCCACATTCATGTGTGCTGTATATTCAACCAACTATTCAAGTTATTCATTGTTTTGCAAAAACATATTATTTCATGCCTCAAAATCCTCCGTCAGATACAGTGGCTTCTGTTTGAAATGCCTTGCCCGTTCTATTCCAGCTTCTACTATTTTCTCTGTGAAGGTTTTTCTATACTCCACATATAATTGTTCATTCCTTCCTTTGTGCTTCATCAGTTCCTGAAATTATTGAGCTTATCACATGACATTTTCTTTGCAAGTATGTGTAATTCCCTATCTGGACTCTGACTTACTTAGGGGCAGGCACAACACTTTTGTTTTCATCTTTGTATTTCTAGTACCTAATACATGTGATAACTCAGTACATGCTTGTCAAGGATTAAAGCTAATGCAAAGTATAGCATTCATAGGGTTATAGAAACAAGAACGAATCTAAAACCAGTGATATTTAATTGTTTCTGTACATAGTCATGAAGACTTCTTTCTGGAAGGAGAGCACATTTAAACTCCACCTTCAGTGATAGGTGAGATTTCAAAAGATGAGGACTGATTGTAAGGTCATTCTAAATATAGGCAATGATGTGATAAAAATTAGGATGCAAGAGAGAAAATAAAAAGACAGAGACGTATATAGAATATTGAGATCACAAGCCTCCCACTGATTGCATAAGAATCTTGAAATTTACCATCTTCAAAAGATGAAGTTTTAAAATTAACTGATAGTGTGTGCAAGCATATATGTAAACTACAAAGATAGTACCTTTGTGCACACAGTGTAATCTCTGCTATGCTATTCATTTATGGGGGAATACTTCATTCCACATATGAATTGTTCATTGAATACATTGAAAACGTTTTGTGAGTAAAAACTGTATCTTATTGGGATCTATGACTTTTACTTTTTCCTCATCCCTCAGGATTCCAAGAAGATTGCTAAATCTCTTAATTATCTCAAAAAATTTACTTGATAAACATAAACACCTGGGTATTACAAAGAAATTCTCTTATCTTTATAAAGTCAATCTACCTTCATCTACACTAGGCATAATTTCTAAAGAGAGAAGCTTTAGAAGCATCCCATTCAAGGTGATTTAAAAAAAAAAAAAAGGGCTACTTTCTGTTCTTGTTATTGCTCACCATAGTGTTTAAACTTATACCCAAGTGACATAAGGAGAGGAAACAAAAAGAGGCGTAAATATTTGTCCTTTCAAATACAAGAATATCAAGAGACAATACACTGAACCTAATAAAAGAATTTAGCATGACTACAGGATAATATATCAATAAACAAACTTAATAAGCTTCTTACACCTCAGTAATTGCCAATTTAAATGCAACACAATAAAGTAAATATTATTTACAATATCTCAATTTATTGTCTCTATCTCTACCTTCCTGTGTATCTAGAGATTTTAGTAGTTAATCACATAAAGATTGTTTGAGACCTGTGTAGAGAAAAATGTCAGATTAATAGAGCATAAAAGATCTCAATAAATGGACATAGTGGGATTGTAAACATATCAATTCTCTTCAAATTACTGAATAAAATAAAATTAAATTCCAATTAAAATTATATTTATGAGCTGGGGGAAAAAAAAGATGATCCTAAGCTTTCTATGGAAGAACAAAGTTTAATACAGTGGAAATATAATTTTTCAAAGAGCAAAATAGGAACAACTTTTGCATCACGTTCAGTCATGTTACAAATCTATGGAATTGAAACAACACAGTTCTGAAACAATAATAGATAAATAGAACCAATAAATATAATAGAGTGTATAGAAACCAAAGCACTTATATGCCAATTTAGTATATATCAATTTCAAGAGGATGAATTGCAAATAGTTTTCAACTTTCAATGGTCTAAGTTCACTGTTTTTCAGTTTTTCAATGGTGCAAAAGTGGTATGCATTCAATAAAAATTGTACTTCAAATACTCATATAACCATTCTATTTTTCACTTTCAGTACAATAAATTACATAAGCTATTCACCACTCTATTATAATATAGGCTTAGTGTCAAATGACTTTGCTCAACTGTAAGGTAATGTACTTGTTCTGAGCACATTTAAGGTGATCTAGGCTAAACTATGATATCTCATAGGTTAGATGCACTAAATGAAATTTTGACATCGTATTTTCAAGTTACATTGAGTTTATCAGAGTATAACCCCCTCACAAGTCAAGTAGCAACTGTATTTAGTAATGCATTCAGTAAAAATTGTACCTCGAATACCCATACAACCATTCTATTTTTCACTTTCAGTACAATAAATTACATAAGCTATTTGCCACTTTATTATAACACAGGCTTTGTGTCAAATGACTTTGCTCAACATAATGTACTTGTTCTGAGCACATTTAAGGTGATCTAGGCTAAGTTATGATATATCATAGGTTAGGTAAACTAATTGAATTTTTCACATCATATTTTCAACTTACATTGAGTTTATCAGGGTGTAACCCTTTCACAGGTCAAGGAGCAACTGTATTTAGTAAATAGTATTGAGAAAATTAGCTCAATATATAGAAGAATAAGAAATCAGATTTCTACCACGTATCATACTTAAAAATTAGGACTAAACAGGCCAGAAATGTAAAAATGAAAAAGAAATTTAAATCTACTAGAAGAAAATATAGGAGACTATATATGTGTCTTTAGGACTAAAAGGATTTCTTAAACAGAGGCATAAATCAAATGACATTAAAGAAACGATTTGTAGATTAAACTTCATGAAAATGTAAGATATCAGTCCAATTTAAAAAGAAAATATGAAGTTATAAAACAGATATCAGGTTGGAGAAGATATTTGCAGCATTCAAAAGCAACTAAGCTTCAATGTCTGGAATTTATGGAAAATAAGAAAAAGCAAATGGATTAGTGGGAATATGATATGAACCACAATTCATAGAAACCCTAGCAATCTATAAATATGCACAGAGGTAGGTAACTTCACCAGCACTTAGCAATATGCAAATTTAAAAAATATCAAACTGAGGTTTCCTTCTGAATCTACCTGTTGGAGAAATTACAAAGTCAGATAATATCAAGCATTGGGTAGAATGAGAGGAAATGAGAATCTTCTTGTAATTGAAAATGTAATTTTGTTCAGCCATTTTTGAGAGCAATCTGGATTTATTTAGGATGAACTGAATACAAGCACAATATTCATTGGAATAATGTTAGATACTGATGCAAAAAAAAATACGTGTCAAAATTTCAGTTATTTAAATAGAATAAAACTCTAACATAGCAGTTCACTGCCAGCCTTCCTGTCAGTTGGTTTTTCTGTGACCTGTGTTTCAGGGACCCAGGTTCCTTCCAGTATGTTACTCTTTCCTCTTCATTACGTGGTTCTTAAGGGATTCCCTGAGCTCATAACCATTTCAGCCAGGAAAGATTAGGAAGAAAGGCACATAGAAGGGCTTTATAGACCAGGCCTGGAAGTGGCTAATGTTACTCTCATCCATCTCTCATTGGCTTGTACAAGTCACATGACCATTTCCAACTGCAAAGGGAGTTGGGAAGTACAGTCAAGTTGTGAGCCTAGGAAGAAGAGACAGTTTGGGGGAACATTAACATAAATAAAAGTATATCTATGACTCACCAATTCCATTCTGACTTACACACCCTAGAAAAAGCACTGCATGATGTGGAAGGATACATATATACAAATGTCTAGTGGTGTGTCATGTTTGATAAAAAAAATTTAGAGGTAAACTTAGGTGTTCATCAGTGGAGGATAGATAAATAAAATGGGCCACATAGACATTGTAAAATACTGTGCAGTATGATCGGAAAGGTGACTTAGTTTTACACATAGCTAGCTAAAGTTTATTTATTTTACTATTTTTTAACTTTTTGAGACAGAGTTTCACTCCGTCACCCAAGCTGGAGCGCAGTGGCATGATCTCAGCTCACTGCAACCTCTTTCTCCTGGGTTCAAGTGATTCTCTGGCTTCAGCTCCAAAGTAGCTGAGATTACAGGTGCCCACCATCACGCTGGGCTAATTTTTGTATTTTAGTAGAGACAGGGTTTCACCATGTTGACCAGGCAGGTCTCAAACTCCAGATCTCAAGTAATCCACCCACCTTGACTTCCCAAAGTGCTAGGATGACAGGCAAGAGTCACTGTACCCAGCCACACACAGCTAAATGTATGGGTGTGAAAGAATAATGAATGATTAAACAGACATTGTATAAGATTTCCAGCTAAATTTCATTTGTGTCAATCTTTCAAACCATATAAAATGGTACAATATATTTATCAGAAATACATGAGTATGTAAATAAACTATGAATTGTGGAAAGAAAAAACATACATCAAAACATAGGTGTGGATAACTATTGGAGGATGAGCTTGAGGATGATAAATAAAAGTACAATATAGTAAAATTTAAAAGAGGGGATGTTTATAGACTGCTGATGACTGTGTGCCATGAAGTTTGGAATGTCATCACTTCAGTTCTGTTTATACAAGCTCTTTCTCAAAACAAAATAGCCCAAAGCCAAGCAATCTGACCCACAAACAACTATACACAGGAAGCATAATAAAAAAACTAATTGCCTGTTTGGGGATTGAGTGCTAAAGGACTTCTGGGTCATTGCAAGTTCAGCAGCTAACATTCAAGAAAATATTCATTGAGTTACTACCCTGCGTATGACATTTCATGACCCTCATGGAATTTTATATATTAAGGGGTAAAGTGGAGGGGAAGACATTAAACAAAGATGCACATTTTGGTAAGAACTTTAAGGAAGGGAAATATTATAAAAGACAAAGTCATTATAACAAATTTCCCCCTGATTAATTGGGGGACATAAAGTCATTGGAATACATCTCACGTTTCCAAGGATTGAGCATGTAAATGAAACTTGATGGTAAAATCAGAGTTACCAGAAAAAAGTTGGAAAAGAGCATTCCAGGGGATGAGCATGACATAGAAAAAACAATGTGGAATATTGGAAGAATTAAATGTGGATGAAGCAGAATGAGGCAGAGGAAGGTTGTCTCATGATCAGAAGTGAGGCAGGCACTAGAAGGTTGGACTTTGTTATACCTGTGAAGTACCTTGGATTTTATTCTCAAATGCAATAGCCTTTTTGTGTGATGATACAATTTTTTATGTTTATTCTAAATTTAAAATAATAAATAATGCTTACCCTTATTCCCAGAGATCTATGTAAAAATATGACCATGGCAGTGCTTGTGAAAGAGTGAAAAATAGAAAATAAAATCTAAACATATATCAGTAGAGTCAAATAAAGAAGGGTACATCTGTATTATAGAACACTATGTTAAATTTTAAAAAGACTAAGTAGATAAAACCAGATTAAAACAATGGATTTATTAGCATACAAGTGTTAAAGAAGATGTAAGCCCCCATATGTGTGTGTATACACATGTGTATACACATATACACGCATATATACACACATACACACATACATATAAACATATATTTTCATATGAAAATGAATGCAAAAGAAATATACTATATTTTTATCAGAAGTATCCTTCAGGCCAGGCATGGTGGCTTACATCTGTAATCCCAACACTTTAGAAGGCCAAGGTTGGTGGACTGCTTTCAGCTCAGGAGTTCAAGACTAGCCTGGGCAACATGGCGAGACTCCGTCTCTACAGAAAAATTAGCCAGGTATTGGTGACTTGTCCCTGTAGTCCCAGCTACAGTGAGTCTCCAGCTTCTTTGAGCCTGGAGAATCACTTGAGCTCGGGAATTGGAGGCTGCAGTGAGCCAAGATCTTGCCACTGCACTCCAGCCTGGTGACAAAGTGAGACCCTCTCTCAAAAAAAAAAAAAAAAAAAAAAAAAGTCTCCCTGGGGGGAAAGGGACAGTAAGTAGTGGGGAGTGGGGAGTAAGGTAAGAACTTCCATTTTTCGTAACATATACTTGCTTAAAACGTTTACGATAAAAAGTATACTCTACGTTATCAGGTTAATAACAAAAAGCAGAACAGAAAAATTTTAAAAGAAATGGTTTATGTAGTAATCATGGAGAAAGATGTTTGTTGTTCAGCATAGATGCTGGAGGAGACAAAGAGAAATGAATGAATTTTTAAATATACTTTATACATAAAATCAACCGGTAGAACTTGGTAATGGATTAGTTGCACCAGACAGAAGAATGACATCTATTATCCAGAAATGAAAACAAGGAGGTTAGAGATACCATGAAATAAGATGATGGGGACATAAGCAGGACAAATTTGGAATGAAAAGATCAAGTATTCTCTCGTGTATCAGTTAAGTTCCAGATGTCTGCTTACCCCAGTGGAGACGTCAAGTAGGCAGCCACAATGGTCAGCAGGGAGGTCTGTTCAGGTATTAAGAATAGAAGAAAGAATAAATTTTGAAAGCCACTGACAGTATACCAAGCATGGCATTTTGCTATAGTTGTTCCTATGTGATCTAGGAATTTTATCAATACCATTATTTCATCATTTATATCACTAGTACCAATGCAAATAGCATTTCCTCTCCCATACTGATATGTATGTGTTTGTGCTTGTGTGTGTGGATGTGTTTGTTTAATCATCTAGAAATTCTCTTAGCTTAATATTAGAAAACATGGCGATCAAGAAATGTAGTAACGTTTATACAAAGAATGTTAACAAGAACAGCCAAACACTTTAGGAAGAAAAATTAATATAAAAGTAAAAGCTCACAATTGTCTACATGCCTATTATTTACATATGGAAAGCACAGCCCCAAGACATTTGTTTTTTTCTTTGTGTGTGACTATCTGGAGTAGTGGTTCCCAAAGTATGGTCCCCAGACCAGTGTCATTAGCACCACATGGGAATTTATTTGAAATTCAAATTCTTGAGCCTTATCCCAGACCCACTGAATCATAAATCTAGGGTGGAGTCTAGTAATCTGTGTTCAATGAGCCCTCCACCCCAATCTGATGTACCTTCAAGTTTGAGAATCACCGATTTAGAAAAACTGTCACTATTTCTACAACCTTGTTTGCATAGAGCACCCAAGACTAATTAGGAGGAGTTTGATGATAAAGTTACAGAGGACTCGGTTATTCAGTGAGGAAATAAAAAGAAGCTATTTCATTTAAGTTTAGGCAGAAGTTAACTTCCATTCTGTACATGAATTTTGACTGGCACTGATGCTGACCTTTTGGAAGTCTGAGGCTCCTGGCACAAATGCTTTTAATCTAGTACAGATTTTTGACCTCATCATTGACAGAAAGTTGGCATTTCTGATACACAAAGACAAGACTATCTGACCTTTTTGCATTGCAACGATTGCCATGATTGGCAGGCCTTGGCCTCTCTTTTGAAGGGATGTGGCACTTGGCACTCTCAAATCATATAAAGAAACTTCATCCTGTCCTCTACAGCTTGAGCATGACAGATTGCCCCATCTGGTGATATTCTGAGATCCTGTTGTTTCAATGAGTCTGTGGATGACTATCAGCTTCCTGATGACAGACAGTGTGTAGGCTGGCAGCTGCCATTCTGATGTCTTTAGCTAGCAGTGATACTGTTTGACAGCCAAGACCTTTACTTGAGCATAGTGAGAGTTGATATCAACTCAGCAAGGAGGTAACACTGAAATCTAGCCCACAGATCACATTACCTATGGCATTCTGCTAAGCAAATAAGAATAAGAAATGTAGGAGGCAAAGCAGGATTACTTACTACTTTTATCACTTGTGAAATCAATATAGACTGAAATATATGCTTTTGTTTAACTCGTGCCTCCTTGCTATATCTAAAAAAAATCATCATTCTCATCATCATCATCATCATCATCATCCTTAGCCAAGAAAGATGCAAGAGGAAATAAAACAAGTAAGCTTTTCCCTTAGGGTGCTTATGGTCAATTTGGCAAAAAGATGGACATGTGTTCACACCTAAAGAGGCAGCTATTCAGCTCTGGCTTATTGGAATCTTATGGGCATGAACATACTCTTCCATTTTACAAAAATTTGGAGATGAATATTTCATGTAAAGCAGCATTCCACTCCAACTTGTAATGTTTTAACTAATTCAAATCTAAAACAATGTGCAGACCTATGTTATGTGGGGAAAACAGAACATGTTTGTGTGTTGGAGGCAGCCCTTTGGTTCCGTTTTTGACCTCTGAAATGGGTTTTGGTCTTCATGTTTCACCATCTCATGGTGTCCTCTTATAAAACTCCTCCTCCTACAACCAAAATAATCCTAACATTTTTTTTTTATATAAAGTAGACAATTATCAAGAAAGAGAGAAAAATAAGATTCAATTTTAACTCCAATTACAGAAGTATTTGTGTTTCAGAATCTCTTCTAATAAAGTCCTGGGTCCCTAAAGCCCACTAAACCACCACCAGTTGAAAACATCTCAGATGGGTCTATATATCCATACAGTTATCATATAGTTTAACTTAAGTGCATTATCTCCCAAATTCAGGTTGCATACATCCTTATTAAGGGAAACTCCACAACTGCATAAACCTTTCACAACAAATAAGGGAAAAATGAAAGATCATTAATCTTGGCATTTAACTCTCCTGATTGCTCAGAGGAAATTTGAAGAATAGGAGAAAGGGGGGGATTCAGGATGCCACCCCATTTGACACCCCACAGAAACACAAATATAGAATGTTAGGGAGTTGTATACATGTGATAGGGGAGAGCAAATAAAGAAGAATGCAAAGAAAGTTACTTCATTATTGATGGTTCTTAAATTTGCTACATGTGAGAATCACCTGGGAAGCTTTTAAAGCTCTGCTGCCCAGGCCATACCCACATCTATAAAATCATTGTCTCTAGTGTCAGAACACAGGCATCCATGACTCCATATATGGCCAACTTTAAGAATACTACACATCATTAAGTGTGCTGAAATGCAGGATACAGTTGAGCTATAAACCCATTATTTAAAGCAGAAAAGTGAGAGGAGAGGGAAGGAAGGGAGATGTAATTTTCTAATGACTACAAATCTCACTTCTTACGTGGGCTGACCCCTCCGCCCATTTTATTCAGACATTCTCCTTTTTAAATTTTCAGCAAAATTGTGATTCCCATTTCAACCATAAACTCAAAACATTTTACTACTTGACCATTAAAGGTTTTCATCAACTAACCTCTCTGTCCGCCATTTTTCTTTTCATGAATCCTTTCTATATAGATGTTGCTGCCAAGTTAATCTTGCCATGACCCCATTATAATCTTTCATCACTGCTCAAAATTTTAAATGACTTGTTTATCTCCTGGGCTACCTGAGTTCTCCACAATTACCTTATTCTTTTTAATAAATGTAAATATAATACTATGTGGTAGGTATTATTATTAGAACTTTATAACATTAATTTATTGAATCATGCTGGCATCTCTATGAGGGAGGTATTTTTATTATCTTTATTTTTAAAATGAGTATACAGAAGCAGAGTGAGCTCAAGTACTTTGCCCAGAGTAACAAATATGGTCAGTGGTAGTAACTGACATTCAGCAAATGAAGTTTGGCTCCAAAGACTACATTCCCATTCTCTTAGCCTTCCCTCCTTACCTTTTCTGTTGCAGCGAAATTCTTCAATCACATTCACCTCAATCTATAATCACAGTATAAGTCCTGATTTGGGCACTGTAACTTGTTCTCCCTTCTCTGTTTCCCCTCTTTTCTTTTTTTCATATTCTCTTCCATGGCTATGTCTGAACACTTACATCTTGTGTCAAACACTAGAAAGAGTTTCTGCCACTAAGGGGACATGGACAATAAAGAACTGTCATGCAACAATTTATTTTCCAAGGACCAACTGAAATCCCACTCTCTGAAATAACTTGCTTGGTAACTCAGGTCTAAAGAGATGGCTTGGTTCCCTCAAATTTATACCTCACATAGTTGATATGATTTATTTTTTGGCAACTAATCATCCTACAACTTATGTTTTTAGGTAATAATCCATCTCTCCAATAGATAAACTACTTTGGGACACGATCACTCTTTTTATTGTTTTAATATTTTAGCAAATATTAAAATAATAATTAACAATATAAAATAAAACATTAAATTTAAAAAGAGATGAAAATAATAAAATAAAATAAAAATAAAAAATAAAAAGTATTTTAAATATTTTAGTAAATATTTTTGAGTCACGTCTCTGTATCAGGCCCTTTTGTATTTGCCGAAAAAACAATGTTGAATAAAACAAAATACCTGTTCTCATCCACATGGAGCCTACATGACCAGCAGCTTGTCTCTCTCTAGTAGCTTATCTTTCTCCTTACAGATTCGAAAATAATAACAGTGAAGCTGAGGAAAGATTAAGCAAAATAGTGAGAGGGATAAAAACAGAGGAGACCAGTAACACTGTCATCTACATTAATATTGAGGGATGATTACTTGTGCCAGAAGAAAGCATTTATCGGAAATAATATTTTTTAATTGTCTACCATCTTTTGTAACCAGAGGCATTAGGCCATTCTTACATTGTTATGAAGAAATACGTGAGCCTGGGTAATTTATGAAGAAGAGAAGTTTAATTGGCTCACAGTCCTGCAGACTATACGGGAAGCATGATGCCGGCATCTGCTAGTTTCTGCGGAGGTCTCAGGAATCTTCTGCTCATAGTGGAAGGTGAAGCTGGAGCAAGCACATCACATGGGGAAAGCAGGAGCAAGAGAAGGGAGGGAGGTACAACACAATTTTAAACTACCAAACCTCATAAGAACTTACCCGCTGTCACAAAGACAGCACTAAGCCAGTCATGTGGGATCCACACCCATGGCCCAATAACCTCCTACCAGGCCCCACTTCCCACATGGGGATTACAATTTAACAGCAGATTTGGGCAGAGACATATATTCAAATTGTGTCACCAGACCATCAGGATCAGATAAATTGCATATAAAAAATGTGAATAATATTCACTATTTGGAGGCTTTTAGAAAATAAATAATTATGTTCTATATCTAGGGATGCAGTCCCCAATTATATCACAATTTAGAAAAAAATTAATATTTTAAAATTCTGAATGTTTTGTTCAAGATGGAACCTGCTTAATTACAAGGTAAAAAGAATGTGTGACTTTTGCTTGGAATTAAGCTCCTGATCTAAACACTGGAGCACTTTTTGATTATAAAAGTAAGTTATAGTCATTTCTAATCCTAAATAATTTGGGCCAAATAGATTTTGCATGTGATATTTATGACTCATATACTGTGTTCTGTAAAACTTCCCCCAAAGACTCATTAAATCTGTTTTATGAGTATTTTTCCCAGCCTTGAACTTTCATTAACTGGAAGGAAGAGAATAAAGCCCATTTACAATGCCACCAGATCCATGCCAAGGCCCTTGCTTGACGGATGTCTTCCTAATGAATTATATGTATTGTAAACAGTAGTACGTGCCAGCCCAAAGTTTTCATTAATTTTTCATTAATGAAATGCACCACTTAGCTTGCTTGACATTTAACCAAGCTACATAAATTTAAGCTAGATAGAGGTCACCATAGAAAAGCATTTGCAAGTGTCACTGAAGAAACAAGCAAGCAGCTGCTCCACCTCTTAACACAAATCCTGCCCCAAACCATGTTCCAGTTTACCACCAACAGATTAATAAAACATGGAACAAATCAATGATACTGTAATTAGCTGCTAGTGGCTGATTTTAAATTTAGTTCTCTATGCTACTATTTAAGAACATTGTATATTTTTAATAGTTTCTCTTTCATTTTTGGTTCCCAAATGGACAGGGTAGCCATCAGTTACCTGGGGGCATTTTGGTTCTAAATGCTGCAAGTGCTGTGTATTTCAGACCCTCCCTGCTTTCTAATGTATAGTTTCCACCATGTGTTTCAGGTTTCAAAAACACAACCCATGTGAATAAGGTAATACAGGAGAAAAATACTCCTAAACTGTGGTTAAATATGCTGCGACAACAGGAAATCCACACACCTATATAATCTGAAAACCCCAAAGCTTTCATGCCAAAGAATTCCCAGAAAAGTGAAAAATAACTAGTCTTTAAAATGTAAGGTTTTGGAAAAGAATTTCCTTTCCCTTCATTCTTGATACTCATAGGAGTTCAGCTGACTTAAAGCATAACAATTCTAGAGCAACTCAGGTAACTCTAAGTTCTTCTAATTGATACAGGTGTAATTGCTAATATCTACCTGATAGAGATGGGCTTAGGATCCAGGTAGAGCTGAGCTTACAGGGGACATTATCTCTTGAGTTCTTTCAACCTGAAGAAAGCAAAAGCCAATGGAAAATGATATTTTTGTTCGCCACAGAATATATACAGTCCATGTTCAATAGAAGCAAAAGCATAGTTTTTTGCTTCTATTGAACATGGACTGTATATAACCTGTGGCGAACAAAAATATCAAAAGCATCACAATGATATCACAATATCATCACAAATGATATGGTTGTGCTCCCTCTCTATGTTGGTCAGGAGGGCAGGTACATTTTCAATTTCACAAAGGTTTATTATGCGCAGATTCTGTGCATAATACTATGCTAGGCAGAGAGAATTCAAAGAAGCATTCTCTTTGTTCCTTCCCTCAAAGAGCTTATTTCAGTAGTGGAAACAGACATAATCAGACCATATTAGTATCATCAGGTAGTGCGGTAATTATCCTTAGCAAAATAATAAAGGAACAGAAAGCCAAATACCACATATTCTTTCTTATAAGTGTGAGCTAAATGATGAGAACACATGGAAACATAGAGGAGAACAACACAAAATGGGGCCTATTGGAGGGCGGAGTGGTAGGAGGAGGGAGAGGATCAGGAAAATTACCTAATGGGTACCAGGCTTAATAGGTTGTGATGAAATAATCTGTATAACAAACCCTCACGACACAAGTGTACCTATGTAGCAAATGTGCACAGGTACATCTGACTTAAAATAAAAGCTAAAAAAATAAGAATATAACATTCTTACACCGTTTTCTCAAACCATAAGATTCAACTAAATCCATCCCTGTTACAAAGTTGATTCTACTTCTTTGAGAGATTCTCAGCTTCATTTCATTTTATCAAACACAAAACATTCCAAAAGTTCCTTCCAGATATACTAGCATATTTCTGCATAAAAATATTTTATATAATAAATGAATAAAGGAAATAAGAATATATAATATTTCCCTAATAACAGCAATGCCTTTCTTGAAATTCTGTTGCTGAGAACCACAGTTGAACCATAGAGTTTTTCTTTTAGTTATACTTTGGCCATCAATCTTACATCCCCAAGCATGTTTCTTCTGGAGAGTCTCCCGGGATTCATTTCATTTCTTTCCTTCTTTCTATCTATCATCATTCACTTTTTTACCTAGAGTTTATGACCCCACTTTCGCCCACTCCCCAGCAATACTGCTTCAGAGAGATCAGCATTTCCCCAGCCTCATTTTCTTGCTATTCCTCAAAAGAACACAAAAGATTTCTGTTTTTAGAGTACCTCTGCCAAGCGTTTAGTAAGGCAGCCTCAATTTCATTAACAATAAACTTCCCTTAGAGCAATGTCAAGGAGAGAAGAAAACCGTACAAACTAAATCTGTACTGGTGATTCTTATGAAAAAAGGGAATGGAGAGCAGGGGTGATTTAAATACAGAGTTAAGAGCAACACTTACCAAACCCTTCACATATTCCTGAAACATCTTTGCATCACCCACTGTTTTTCTCACTGCATGCAGTTATTCGTGTGCCTCTCAAGTGAGAGGAAAGAACAACTCAAGTACTAGGCTATCAGGTTTTTCTTTCGAATCACCTCACCACCTAAGTAATTTATTTACAGCTATATATTATCTTTAATGAAGTCATATCCTTTGATCTTGCTCAAGTCTTTATTATAGGTCTATTTTAATATTATTCAAGTACCAAAGATGTATCCTGCTTTCTCTTCCTTCTTCCTGTCATAAAGGTACCTTTCTCTTAGAAAGCCCATCCTAGCCCACCTTAAAAAAGACATGTAAGCCAAGAGGGCATGGGAAAGAAGTAGAAAGTAGAAGTAATTTAAATCTATTCTATTCCTTTATTATCATATCTATCTGGAGAACTACAGGACAAATGCCATTCATCTCTATTTCTTCATGACTCTTGTGGCTCTCTGATTATAGAACTATTCATATAATTATTAAATAATAAGTATAACAAAACTGCTATTTTATGTATTTAAATTACCAGCTTTTGTTAACAGAAGCCTGAGAATTTTTTTTTTGCAATCCAATTAAATTTAGAAATCAGATTTTTCAAAACACACACACACACACACACACACACACACTTAGAAAAAGTAACCTTCTGTTTTTCTCTCTTCTCCCATATATCCATCTGGTTCCTCATCTTGGATGGCTCACTGAGACTTGTGTCCTCATTCCCAGTGAAAGATGACATCTCTATCTAGTTCCTCATCAAACAAAATGGGGAGTGGTGATTTTTCTATTTCCCCCCCTTCCTATTACTCTAATAATAAAAACATTTTAATTACTTCCTAAAGATATATTGAATCCATTCTCCCTATCCTTGCCATTATTGTCTTCCTTTAGGGCCTCAATATCTTTTCACTGCTTTGTCTAATTGCCTTCTCAAAATTTTGGTTCTCAAAATACTCATGGTAATCCTCCTGGCTACCAGTATAGGATTCTCTGTTTTTTGTTTTTTGTTTTGAGACAGAGTCTCGCTCTGTCATTCAGGCTGGAGGGTAATGGCACGATCTCGGATCACTGCAAGCTCTCGGGTTCACGCCATTCTCCTGCCTCAGCCTCCCGAGTAGCTGGGACTACAGACACCTGCCACCACACCTGGCTAATTTTTGTATTTTTAGTAGAGACGGGGTTTCACCATGTTAGCCAGGATGGTCTCGATCTCCTGACCTCGTGATCCACCCGCCTCAGCCTTTCAAAGTGCTGGGATAACAGGTGTGAGTCACCGCGCCTAGCCAAGAGTCTCTTAAAATACAAATAGGACCATCTCATTCCCCTTCTCAAAGTGTTCAATGACTCCCAGATAAATATAAGATAAATACAAAGCTACTTAGCACTATCTTTCACGATTTTGCTTCCTATCCATAATAGCCGGGTTTCTTTTAATCTTTCCACTAGTTACAGCATGCACTTGTACTTAGTGTTCCAGATATGCTAAAGAGCTTGGAATTGTCCTAAGTTCCATACTATCTATACCCCAGATACAATACCAGTTCCCCACCTGTTCTCCATTCTCATTTATCTTGCAAACTTATCTCCCCCAAAAACTGTGCAGATAGTTTCTCCTATAAAACTTGCACTAACACTCCAAGAAAGCTTCAATCACTTCTTCTACTGTACTATTTCTATATCCTATATAAACATATACCACTGTTGATTCCAAATGCATTATACAAATTTATATATCTCTTTGTTTTGCTGGCCAGTATTTTTGAAACTATGGTTGTAACGTATTGGTGAATCATGAATTAGAAGAAGAATGCAAAGGACAGGATAGGGTTGGATAGAATGTGGTATATTACATACAGCAAGGATATAATTGCTTCATTAAATTCTTATTTCAATATGAAGAGAAGGTGAAGAGTAGAGAGGAGAGAGAGACAGAGAGAGAGGTGTCATATACTGGCAAGTGATATATAAAGAATTTCTGTGGGTCATGGTGAAAAAAATGAATGTGACTATACTTGAGTGTAAGTATATTGGCTATAGGATTAATTTTGTAATAATTTAAATTATAACAATGTCATTCATGTAGGAGTACCTACTTAAAACCAGGTGCTGGCCTTTGTGCTAAATAAATAATTTTTTATATTGTAACCATCATCCTGCAAAATAGAGACCATTATTCCCATTTTACAAATGAAGACATGTTTTGGATCTGTTAATTTTATTTGTCAAATTCAATTCCACTGATTTGGGTGCATATCATTTCTCTCTCTCTTTCTTTTTTTTTGTTTTTATTTTGAGACATGGTCTCACTGTCATCCAGGCTGGAGTGCAGTGGCATGATGATGGTTCACTGCAGCCTTCAACTGCCAGGCTCAGGCAATCTTCCCACCTTAGCCTCCTGAGTAGCTGGGACCACAAGCATGTGCCATCATACCTAGCTAATTTATTTTTATTTTTATTTTTTGTAGAGAGAGGGTCTCCTTCTCTTGCCCAGACTGGTCTCAAACTACTGGGCTCAATTGATCCTCCCACCTTGGCTTCCCAAACTGTTGGGATTACAGGCATGACTTACCATGCCTGGTCCATGTCTAGTTCTAACCCACTTCTTTGGTAAGTGCATTTTCCCCAGTCATATACGAACAACTTGATGTATTAAAGATTAGAGAACCACCCATGAAAGATAAGTACATTTTCCTTAGGCAAACAGCAATGTTGAAATTTACACATCTATATGGTCCCCAAATCTATACCCTTTACACCACTTCATACTGCCTTAATTTTCTAATCCTATTAGATTCTAACCCTATTAGATTCCTATTAGACATCTGCCATGCAAGAGCTTATAAAACTTTCATGATATTCATGGAGTTTTAATATAATTTGATTGAGTTCTATATGAATGTGTAGAAGTTATTAAAACACCTTCTTTGCTCTCCAAAGGCAAGGAATAAAAATGACATCAATAAAAAGGACAAAACGTTAATAATACAAGTACATGTGCAAAAATGTGCATTATGACCCAAATATAGGAATTGGCCTATTTGTAGACAGGCACAAAGAGAAACATATATGGGCATTCAAAACTGTTAATAATGCTGGCTTTGGCTACTAATAAGCCTTATAAACAAATCCCTGTCAAACTAGAAATCAACCCAGGGTGTCTATTGTTTAAACTTTTTTTAGAAGTATCATTGAGGTTATTTTTTGAAAAGTAACTTTTGGATAGTTAAAATTTTATTTAAATTTTTTTTGTATAGATTTATGAGGCACAAGTGCATATTAGCTACATGCATATATTGTATAGTGTTTCAGTGGTGAAGTCTGGGCTTTGAGTGCAACCATCATTCAAACAGTGTACATTGTATCCATTAGGTAATTTCTCATTCCTCATCCCCTCTCACTCTCTCACCTTCCCAAGTCTCCAATGTCTATTCCATTCTCTATGCCATGTGTAAACATTACTTAAATTCCACCTATAAGTTAGAACATTCAGTATTTGACTTTCTGGTTC
Source organism: Theropithecus gelada (assembly GCF_003255815.1). Taxonomy (NCBI): domain Eukaryota; kingdom Metazoa; phylum Chordata; class Mammalia; order Primates; family Cercopithecidae; genus Theropithecus; species Theropithecus gelada. The sequence goes on along the minus strand of NC_037675.1, from coordinate 83,734,441 downwards.
TGAGTCATTTCATTTGAGATAATGGCCTCCAGTTCTATCATGTTGCTACAAAAGTCATAATTTTATTCCTCTATAGTCTTGATTTTTTTTTAAGAAAAATAAAACCTTTGAACTTATTAATACCAAGTGCAAGGAGGTTTCCAAATACATCTCCTTGCTTAACATTCTTATCTCAAGTATAGAAAATTTCAATATTGTGTTGGCTATTCTGAGTCATTGGCCTATCCATACAAATTATACATTCAACTTGTCAATATTCATAAAATAACTTCTTAGGATTTTTATTTAGAGTGCATTGAATCTATAAATCAAATCAAGAAAAACTATCATTTTTACAATATTCAGTCTTTCTATCCATGAAGATGGAGTATCTCTCCACTTACATAGTTGTCCTTGTATGTCTTTCATCAGAGTTCTATAGTTTTTCTTGTACAGATCTTGTAACTATTTTGTTAGACTTATTGATATGGTTTGGCTCTGTGTCCCCACCCAAATCTCATCTCAAATTGTAATGCCCATACCACTTGGTTTTGAGGGAAGGACCGTGTGGGAGGTGACTGGATCATGGGGGCAGTTTCTGCATGCTCTTCTCATGATAGTGAGTGAGTTCTCATGAAATCTAACAGTTTTATAAGGAGTTTTCCTGCTCTTGCCCACTCTCTCTCAGCTGCTGCCATGTAAGATGTGCCTGCTTCCCCTTCCGCCATGTTTGTAAGTTTCCTGAGGCCCACCCCCAACCAGGTGGAACTGTGAATCAATTAAACCTCTTTTCTTTATAAATTACCCAGTCTCGGGTAGTTCTTTATAGCAGTGTGAGGACAGACTAATATGCTTATACCTTAGCATTTTATTTTTGTGATGTGCTACTGTAAATAATATTGTGTTCTGAATTTCAATTTCCATTTTTCCATTTTACATACATTGCATATGTAAAAAAGCAATAGATTTTTGTATATTTACCTTGTATTCTGCAACCTTGCTATAATTGATTATTAGTTCCAGGAGGTTTTGTGGTTTTTTGTTTGTTTGTTTGTTTGTTTGTTTGTTTTGTCTATCCTTCTGGATTTTCTAGATAGGTAATCATGTAATCCGTGAATGAAGATAGCTTTATTTCTTCTTTCTGATTCATATACATTTTCTGTCCTTAACCTATTGCATTACGTAGGACTTCCAGTACAATCCTGAAAATTCATGGTGAGAGGTAGTCTTACCTTGTTTCTGATGTAGATTCTCACCATTATTTAGAATGTTAGCTGTAAAATGTTTGTAGATACTATTTATTAAGTCAAGGTAGTGTCCATCTATTCCTAGATAGCTAAGAGTTTTTGTCATGAGTGAATGTTGGATTTTATCAAGTGCTTTCTATACCTATTGATATGATTATGTGATTTTACTTTTTCAGTCTGTTCATGTGATGGATGAATTAATTGATTTTCAAACTGAACCAGCCTTACATCCTCAGGATAATTGCAACTGGTCATGGTATATAATTATTTATACATTATTGGATTTGATTTGCTCATTTTTTATTGTGAAAGGAAACTATTAATTTTACTTAAATATTTCAAATGGGCAAAAAATCTGATTAGATATTTTATAACAGAAGACGAACAGATGGCAAATAAGCACATAAAATATGCTCACCATTATTTTTTGCTAAAAAAATTATAAGTTAACTCCACAATGAGATACCATGAAATACCAATTAGAATGATCAAAAATTAAAGCTAAAATCCAACCACAACAGAAACTAATCAAGTGCTGGCAAAGATGCAAAGCAACAAGAACCATTTTACTTCGTATTGGAAGGTAAAATATAATATAATCCAAGTGATTATAGTTTGACTGTTTTTTATCATGTCAAATATCATACAGCCCAGCAATCCTCTTGTGGGCATTTACCTAGAACAGCTATAATTAATGGTCACACAAAGTGTTTAAACAAGCTTTAAACATAACCACTCAAAACTTGAAGCTCTTAATATCTTTAAACTGGTAAACAGATAAACTACTAGATATTTATACTACAGAATGCTATTAAGGGAAGAAACAAACAAACAAAAAAAACCCCAAATTATTAGTTCACAGTAAAACTGTGGGTGAATGTCAAATGCTTTCTGCTAATTGAATAACCACATATTATATGATTTCACTTATATGACATTCCAGAAAAGGCAAAATTATAGGGACAGAGAACAGATCAGTGAATTCCAGGAGCCAGGCATGTGGAGTACAGGTGATTACAATGAGGCAGCAGGGGAATTTTTTAGAAGCCAGAAGTGTTCTCTATCTTGACCATGGCAGTGGATACACAATTGTATAAGGTTCTCAAAACTCACAGAGTTGTACATCACAAAAAGTCGATTTTATTAAATGTTAATTTCTAAAAATTGCGTAAACCTATGACTGGGAAGGCCTTGAACTCTTTCACTTCTCTTAGAAACAACTGTAAAACACAATCTTTTTACTAAATAACCTATTTAAAGCAAACCATGAATTATCATTTGACTATAGTGTCCAATTATATATGATAAAGAACAAGAATGCTTAGAATAAAGAATTCATTTCAGATAAGAAAAAAACATGGTGTCAATATCCCTGTTAGACTTATATCTTAGCTTAAGCAAAAACTCAAAATAAGCTTATATCTTTGGGTCTGCAATCAATTCCTTTTCAGTGAATGGTTCTGACTTTACACTCTCATCATAAACAAGTTTTGTGTTAGTGTATCAGAGCTATAAACAATGAGTAAATTCACAGAAAAAATATGACTTCATTTTCTTATAGTGCCATACACTATACCTCTTTAAATGCCAATTATTTTACACAAATCACAGAGTAAAGTATATGTGAGTTGATTATATATGGAAAAACATTGCTATCTTAAAAACAGCACAAGTGCTATTCCTATTTCTCATGGACTTTTAGTAAATAATTTGTAATAATGAACATGGCAATAAAATTAGGAAAAAATTAATTTACCGTATATAATTTTAAAGCAATATAATCAAACTATCTATAAAACATAGCTAAAATCTAAAAGTGTTTATTAGTGGTGAAGGGGGATATTCATAGAAATGGATATTTTGTTAAAACCAATGAGAGTTTTTCTATGAATTATTATTACCATTATGGCAATATACTAGTCTTTCATTCTCTGTATCCATATAAACCAAACACAAGACAGGCTTACAGTTTGCTAAGACTTTAACTAGACTCATTTATGAACTATGTACCATTCAGAATAATACAAATATTAAAATAAAAAAATGAAGAAGTCTCTTTTTGAGAACAATAAGCCCTAGGAATTTAAAAATAAAATTATAAGTATTACAAATACTGATAGACCTTAAAATTTCAAATCTAAATGTATCAGAGTGGGGTTCTGGTGAATGGGAATGTTCTAGAATGTTTTAGTTCTAGAATGAAAAGTATAAGTGAAATCAAAATAATAACTGTTTGAACTTCTATACTATAAATTTAGTCACACTGATGCAAACCTGACCACTCTATAATGGATCACTCATCTAAACATTTAGTAATATATGTGGAAGCCTGGAATGGTAGTTTAGGTGAAATACTATTACATATTATGGTAAGACATGCTGCTGAGTAGCAAGGGAAAAATGTGTACACACGGAGTTGAAAATAGTCAAAATATTGCAGTCAAAATGCTCAATACATCAATTTCAGCCACCTAAAAGTACTTTATTAGAATGAGACTCTGGAACATAGATTTTAATAAAATTCAATTCACTTCTTAATCAGGTCACATCAGTAAAGTGTATGCAAATTTATGGGCTTTCAATGAGTTTGGCAGTAAAAGTCTAATACATCATTTGTAGAAGCAGCACAATTGTTCACAAGTAAAAATCTGCATATGTCTGTGTATTTTCATCTCAGTTCCATCATTATACAATATTTGTAGTGCCACAGGAAAGCTTTGTCTTTAGAAGATAATGATAATATTGCCCCTTTAAGGTAACTTAAATGAAGGTGGGAAAGGAGGGTGGGAATGTAAAGGGAATGTGATTCACAGAACAGCACCACCTTAAGCACTACTAAGAGTCAAACAGACTAACTTTGAGGGGCTCCTTGTTCAATTAGAATTTTTTTCTAAAAGTAAAAAATGTATATTGTATAAATTAAAATGACATTTTTATTCTCTATGTGTAAAACAGAAACTACTGTAACATGAATCAAATCTTCACCTTATACTTGACGTTTTTTGACATATGCATTTTGGTCTGTACATTTATGACATATATAAAGTCATAAATGTGACTGAATATGCCCCTTTAGTTACTTCAAAATCTACTTTTAACCCCTTTCTTCCTCTACCGTCCCTAGGCAAAGCATACAATGCATACAAACACCTTTAGGCTGATGGAGAAACAGACAGCAGGCTTATGCAGCTGGAGCACAGTGAGCCCAGACAAAGGTTGGTAGGGATAAGTTCTGAGAAGTCATCAGAAACCAGATTGTATAAAGCCTTATGGACTATGGAAGGACTTTGGATTTCTTGTATAGTAGAAGTCATTGGGGAATTTTATGAAGGAGCGAAATATGACATTGTTCATATTTTGAATGGTAATCGTGGCTGCTGAGTATTTTATGCACTGTAGGTGGGCATAAGAAGTAGGAACCCATTAGAAAATTACTGCATTAATCCAGACAGGGCTCGAGTTAGCATAAAAGCAAGAAATGTAGTGAGTTATTGCATTTGAAGGGAGAGTTTATAAAGATTTGCTAAATAGTTGAATGCCCCCTCATTTGTCTTTGGTCACACAGTTTATCTGATGCTGCCTCTAAAACCTCTGCCACCATATACCCAATATGCCCAATAGCATCCAACTCACATTCTCTCTCAATGTTTCCTCATCATACTACTTTATTCCTCCATAATCTTATCTTATTCTGAAATTGTACTTTTTTTCTTTACCAGCATTTCCCAAACTGTTAATAAAGTCCAACAGGCAAAGACAACAAGACCAATCTAGGGTCCAAACAAGTTAGGATTATTAACCTACCAGGATAAGGAGGAATACTTGAGGGGAAAAAAAGTACCTCACCTAACAAAGGAAGACATAAGGGTTTTTACAGAATTTTGACCAAGAGCTAGGTTTAGGTAAAATTTAAATGAAACAGTGTTTTGTTTTGCATAAAGCAAAGTAGCCCTGTTTGTAAAAGGTAAGTATCGGGCTCAGGTTGAGAAATAAGACTGAGATTCCCATTTTCTTAAAAGCTACAAGTTAGAAAAACAGAATTGTGCGTGCAAAAATCCTGTATCTGAGACGCTGAAGCTGGCTGAAAAATGAAAGCTGCTTCTCTGTATCAAAGTGACCCAAAATGCTCAGATATTCCAGACAAGAATGAGATGTTCCATGATTTCTGATATGATTTGAAACAGCAAAGTTTATAATAGTCTATGATTGTAGATGTTTCTCAAGACTGTATCATTTTGTTGATAAATAAATGCAGTTTTAAGAGCTTTTCACTATGTACTATAGAACCTGTTTTAATAATAGTTTATTGACCATTTGGGGGGCAGGGTGCTGATTATATTTTTTATAAAATTAATCATAAAAAAGTAAGTACATTTTAGTTGTTTTTTAAAAATATATATACATGACGTTCAGAACTAAGAAATGGTGAAATGTGCCTGGAAGTTGTATGCTGAATCACTGGAGACATGAACTTGTAATGTTTACCCAGCAAGCTATTAATTACTTCATAGGTACTCACGAGAATTTCTTTGTGTTACCTATTCCAAATAGTCCCCCCAAAATGCATTAAGATTAACAGTATTCCCGTTTCTTAAAGACATTGTTGAAAATATACAAATATGAGTCCCACTATAGATTTTTTTTTATTATACTTTAAGTTCTAGGGTACATGTGCACAATGTGCAGGTTTGTTACATATGTATACTTGTGCCATGTTGGTGTGCTGCATCCATCAACTCATCAGCACCCATCAACTCATCATTTACATCAGGTATAACTCCCAATGCAATCCCTCCCCCCTCCCCCCTCCCCATAATAGGCCCCGGTGTGTGATGTTCCCTTTCCCGAGTCCAGGTGATCTCATTGTTCAGTTCCCACCTATGAGTGAGAACATGCGGTATTTGGTTTTCTGTTCTTGCCATAGTTTGCTGAGAATGATGGTTTCCAGCTGCATCTATGTCCCTACAAAGGACACAAACTCATCCTTTTTTATGGCTGCATAGTATTTCATGTTGTATATGTGCCACATTTTCTTAATACAGTCTGTCACTGATGGACATTTGGGCTGATTCCAAGTCTTTGCTATTGTGAATAGTGCCGCAATAAACATACGTGTGCATGTGTCTTTATAGCAGCATGATTTATAATCCTTTGGGTATATACCCAGTAATGGGATGGCTGGGGTCATATGGTACTTCTAGTTCTAGATCCTTGAGGAATCGCCATACTGTTTTCCATAATGGTTGAACTAGTTTACAATCCCACCAACAGTGTAAAAGTGTTCCTATTTCTCCACATCCTCTCCAGCACCTGTTGTTTCCTGACTTTTTAATGATTGCCATTCTAACTGGTGTGAGATGGTATCTCATTGTGGTTTTGATTTGCATTGCTCTGATGGCCAGTGATGACGAGCATTTTTTCATGTGTCTGTTGGCTGTATGCATATCTTCTTTTGGGAAATGTCTGTTCATATTCTTTGCCCACTTTTTGATGGGGTTGTTTGCTTTCTTCTTGTAAATTTGTTTGAGTTCTTTGTAGGTTCTGGATATTAGCCCTTTGTCAGATGAGTAGATTGCAAAATTTTTCTCCCATTCTTTAGGTTGCCTGTTCACTCTGATGGTAGTTTCTTTTGCTGTGCAGAAGCTCTTTAGTTTAACTAGATCCCATTTGTCAATTTTGGCTTTTGTTGCCATTGCTTTTGGTGTTTTAGACATGAAGTCCTTGCCCATGCCTATGTCCTGAATGATATTACCTAGGTTTTCTTCTAGGATGTTATGGTATTAGGTCTAACATTTAAGTCTCTAATCCATCTTCAATTAGTTTTCATATGAGGAGTAAGGAAAGGATCCAGTTTCAGCTTTCTACTTATGACCAGCCAATTTTCCCAGCACCATTTATTAAATAGGGAATCCTTTCCCCATTTCTTGTTTTGCTGAGGTTTGTCAAAGATCAGATGGCTGTAGATGTGTGCTATTATTTCTGAGGACTCTGTTCTGTTCCATTGGTCTATATCTCTGTTTTGGTACCAGTACCATGCTGTTTTGGTTACTGTAGCCTTGTAGTATAGTTTGAAGTCAGGTAGCGTGATGCCTCCAGCTTTGTTCTTTTGACTTAGGATTGTCTTGGCAATGTGGGCTCTTTTTTGGTTCCATATGAACTTTGAAGCAGTTTTTTCCAATTCTGTGAAGAAACTCATTGGTATCTTGATGGGGATGGCATTGAATCTATAAATTACCTTGGGCAGTATGGCCATTTTCACGATATTGATTCTTCCTATCCATGAGCATGGTATGTTCTTCCATTTGTTTGTGACCTCTTTTATTTCACTGAGCAGTGGTTTGTAGTTCTCCTTGAAGAGGTCCTTTACATCCCTTGTAAGTTGGATTCCTAGGTATTTCATTCTCTTTGAAGCAATCGTGAATGGAAGTTCATTCATGATTTGGCTCTGTGTTTGTCTGTTACTGGTGTATAAGAATGCTTGTGATTTTTGCACATTAATTTTGTATCCTGAGACTTTGCTGAAGTTGCTTATCAGCTTAAGGAGATTTGGGGCTGAGATTATGGGGTTTTCTAAGTATACAATCATGTCATCTGCAAACAGGGACAATTTGACTTCTTCTTTTCCTAACTGAATACCTTTATTTCTTTCTCTTGCCTGATTGCCCTAGCCAGAACTTCCAACACTATGTTGAATAGGAGTGGTGAGAGAGGGCATCCCTGTCTTGTGCCAGTTTTCAAAGGGAATGCTTCCAGGTTTTGCCCATTCAGTATGATATTGGCTGTGGGTTTGTCATAAATAGCTCTTATTATTTTGAGATACGTTCCATCAATACCTAGTTTATTGAGAGATTTTAGCATGAAGGGCTGTTGAATTTTGCCAAAGGCCTTTTCTGCATCTATTGAGATAATCATGTGGTTTTTGTCTTTGGTTCTGTTTATATGCTGGATTACGTTTATTGATTTGTGTATGTTGAACCAGCCTTGCATCCCAGGGATGAATCCCACTTGATCATGGTGGATAAGCTTTTTGATGTGCTGCTGGATTCGGTTTGCCAGTATTTTATTGAGAATTTTTGCATCGATGTTCATCAGGGATAGACAACAATAAAAGATAATTTTAGCCCACTGTAGATTTATTTGAACTTGAATGTCCAGGCCTATAAATCTGAATACTTAAAAAGTCCCCAAAATTTGTGGTCTGTTTGGTTTACCATGTATATTAGTCTCACAAGGCTGTTGTAACAAATCTCCACAAACTTGGCAGCTTAAAAACAACAGAAATTTGTTGTTATACAGTTCTGGAGACTAAAACTTCAAAATCAGATTGTCAGCAGGGCCATTGTTCCTCAAGGATTTAAAGGGAGTTTGTTTGTTTGTTTGTTTTTTCATTCCAGCTTCCAGTGGCTGTTGGCATTCCGTGGCTTGTAGTTGCATCTGCTTGTGACTCTGTTTTCACGTAATCTTCCCTTCGAGTCTATCTAAAAACTTTCTCTGCTTGTCTTACATAAGAAAATGTTGGTTGCATTTAGGGCCACCAAAGATAATCCAGGATAAGTGCTTCCTCTCAAGAACTTTAATCACATCTTTTGCTGAATAAGGTATTTACTCTTTGCCATATAAAGTAATATTCACAGGTTGCAGGGATTAGGATATAGACATAATCTTTGTAGCACCATTCAGCTGACTAAATTTTTTATCTTATAATTTAGGAATGTAACAATTGAATGATTTGAAGTTTATTGTAGTTTTTACTACTTAAATGACAGTTTGATTACATTATCCTTACCAATTTTCCAACAATATGCTTTGTGCTCACTATTCTAATTAAGGCATATATTACATCTGATAGACAATCACTATTTTCTGCTAATACAATTACAAATACTTACTTAGAAAATATTTATATTATATATGACCTGTAATTGTCAATTATGTGGTTATTACTTAATTAAGCATTAGTGCTTTTGTTCTGATGCGCAGCTCTGAACACTGAATGGTAACTTTATAAATGGTGAAGCACATATTATGTGATAGCTTATAACAATAATAATTTCTTTTTTACATTCTTATCTGACATGGGTCAGAAATGATTTCTTCTACCTCGTTTACTTTGAGACAAGAGATGAAGAAATAGCCACTATAAGGAACATATTGATCTTACAGTAGAAACGAGAGAGAGACAGAATCACAGAATGGTTCCTATTGCTACTTGAAAGGGGCACACATCACTTTTGTTGATATTCTGTTAAACAATATGGCCAGTTCAGATGTCAATAGGACTAGAGGTGTGGGTGGAGGCCCTAGGGGTGTAGTGTAATCCCCCTTCAGTATACACCGAACATACTTTTGAATTAATAACTCAATCACATCTAGCTCTCTGTTCTTTGTCATATCAAGGGTGCGGTGCAGATATTGATATTGCCTTAAATAACCGCGCTCATGTGATTTGTCCTTAAATGCATCGTCCCTGTTTATCAAAGCCTCAGCTCAACTATCTGGGTCATGGCAGACTTGCTGTGCTCTATTATATTACATCTTGATATGTGTGAATGTATGTGTGTGCCTCAGTTATACAGAACTTTTAATAGTAAAATTTTATGCCGTCAAAATGTCACACATATGTACCCTCCTTTGTTCCCTAGATTCCTCACCCAATTTATTCACTATTCAAAAGTCCTAGGTTGGTAGGCATGTTTCTCATTGTTCAAGACATAATTCTTTAATCTTTAGCTAATATAATTTTATGTTAGGCAATAAACAAACACATGGGGAAAAAAGAAAATTATTAAAAGAATCTCATAAAAATTAGGTCATTAACTAAGGGACACCACTGTATCAGGTTACAGTTCTAATGATGGAAAATGTGATTAAAAAAATAATTCAAGCCTATAATATACTAGTAGAAATCTGTAACCAGCTTACCACAGATGAATAAATAGATACTCACCAGACACCTGTGGATATATATTGCAGAAATACATTAAACTTCTAAACATTAGAAATATCACAGCAGGGTTGCTTAATGGAGTAACTTTCTCTAAGTCTCCACAACATAGCACAGCAGGTGATGTTAGATCAGGTAAAAAGTTAAGTTGAATAGATTGCAAAATGCACTATTAATCTCCACTGACCATGAATTAACAAAAGAAATACAAATCAGGCTAAATGTTCTTTAACTCAAGGGTCTTAATTCTAGCTAAGTAGACCTTTTTGTTTAGGCATGATGTTAATTTTCTCTAAGGCACCATAAGTAAACAATAGATTTTTTAGGTGATAGATTTACAGGGTACATTTTTGGAGTGTTGGTAATGGAATTAATAATATAATAATTTTATAAATGAATAATAAACATATCTATAATGTTTTAATCCATTTCAGAAGTTTTCCAAATATTACATTAGTACTACTCTCTACTGTTCTGATTACTCATGGACACAATGAGAAAGCTGGACTAAATGGAATATTGTAAGTTAAATATGAGAGCTCTTGGATTTAAGTTCAATACGTAGCAAAAATATGATTTGCTGGCCAAAACCTAATGAAATCTTAGGCCACAATAATAGAAGTAATGGTTCCATCACAATAAAGCAAATACTTTTGGTCTACTCTAGGAAAGTCAGAAAAAAATCTGGGGCATGATGTTTCATTCTGGGCATGATATTTTAAAAGAAACATAAAAATACAATATTGTATGGAATCCAGAAGAAAGAAAAGTAGATGATGGAGGATCTAAACCATGCCATATGTATTCACTCCAAAAACAAGCACAAGAATATGTATTAGAGAAGGAGGAATCACGTATATTTCACTAGGAAAAGAGTAGATTTGGATACAGAATCAAAAGAGTTCTTAAAGTTACTAAAAGTCTGTAAGGGAAATACAGATTTGACTTATTCTGTGTGTCTTCATGGAAAGAATGAAAACCTAGATAGTCCCTACAGAGAAAAACATTTATACTTTTACATTAAATCAGAGAAACATTTAATAATTAGAGTAATCCAAAATATGGGGGAGTGACATAGTCATAACTTCAGAATGACATCAAGATGGTTGCCTAGAGGTGCCTGGCACTGATTTCATCCCCTAAAAAGGACCTAAACAACAAACAAACAACTACATTTCTACTGGAGTTCCCTATGGAGAGTTCTGGAGTACAGCAAGGTAGTGGCAGAATTCCTATGGAACACAGAAACCCGTAATGGCAGCACAGAAAGGAGAGCAAAACACCCTGCCTCTACCACACCTCTCCTCCACAGGATTGACTTCAAACAAGGAGGAACTTTCCTTTGCAGAAAAAAGACAAGCAGTAGACTCCCAAAAGCCCCTGTTAGCAACAGAGACACCTGCAGTTCTTGTTACAGGACAATCCCACAGCCCTCACAGGCCATGGGCCCAGATTGGGGAACATTCAGGGGTTCACATGGCTGCATTGCTCTGGAGTAGGAGCATACATTGTACATACCTCCAACCCCCAAGCTGCTAAGGCATGTTGAAATCACAAAACTGGCATCACTGCTAGACTGTATCTTGCTCTGGAGGCCAATAGCCATAATGCCACTCCATTTCTGAGGCTCCACTGTCATTCCAGGATACTCACATGGGTGGCTTCAGGGCCCTCAGCTACTCAGAGCTTAGGCCCAACAGAATGACCATGATCCTGATGCCTGAGCTCACACAGCACCTGCTTCCCAAGAAAAAGGCAGTTCTGCACAACAAAGAATCCAACCCCAGTCGGGAGAACCACCACGCATGTACATTGTTGATCTGAAAACCAGTTCAGCAGCCCTGATATTGAGCCAGCAAACCTACCATGTGTGCATACCCTCAGCCTGAGAACCAGCCCAGTGGCTCTACCTCTGAAAGTCATTCCACTGCCAACACATACTCTTGCAGCCTAGGCCACTGAAGCACTCATAGACATCACTGACATTGATGACAAATGAAAAAACTGCACAAATCCTACATTACTACATCCACCCAGAACCAGACACAAAACATCCTACCTAACCAACACCCTATAACTTCCACAGAAAAAATGTCTTTTGGTATGAAAGATGCTCCATAAAATTGGAAGAGGCAACTATTCCACCAGACACACAGTTATCAAGTTAGAGACATAAAAAACATAAAACAAAAACAGGAAAACATGACATCTCCAATGAGACACAATAATTCTCCAGTAATTACCACAAAGAAAATAAAATTTATGAAATGCCAAAAAAGATAAATATCATCAATAAACAAGCAGAAATCATGGAGCTGAAAAAAAATATAATGAGGGAAATTAAGAGGACAATCAAAAGCTTCATCAGCAGACTAAATCAAGCAAAAGAAGAAATTTCTGAATTTAAAGACAGGTCTGTCTGTTGAAATAACCCAGTTAGAGAAAAAATAAGAAATAAAAATAAAAAAGAATGAAGAAAGCCTGCATAGCTCATATGACACAATTAAACAAATATTCAGCTAATAGGAGCTCAAGAGGGAGAAAAGGTAAAGAAAGGCACAGAAACCATGTTTAATATAATAGCTGAAAACTTACCAAGTCTTTGGAGGTACCATTGAGCATCCAGATTTAGTAAGCTCAAAATTTCCCTAATAAATTCTAAGAATTTAAAACTAAGAAATCTCCCTCTGAGGCATATTATAATCAAATTATCAAAAGTCAAAGACCAAGGGGAAATTCTAAAAGCAAGAAATATGTCAAGTAACATGAAAGTGAATCCCCATTGTACAATCAGCAAATTTTTCACCAGAAACCTTGCAGGCTAGGAGAGAATGAGATGATATGTTTAAAGTACTAAAAGGAAAAATGAAAAAAAAAAAAAAAAAACCAGAACTACTATCCAAGAATACTATACCCAGCAAAGCTATCTTTCAAAACTAAAAGAAAAGTAAAATCCATCCCAGCAAGACCTGAAGGAATTCATCACCACTAGAATGGACTTATAAGGAATGCTTAAGAGAGTGCTACAACTGAAAGTGAAAGGACAATAATTACTATCTTCAAAACATATGCAAATATAAAACTCAGTAGTACAGGTAAATTCATAATCAAATTCAGAATACTCCAGCATTGGAATGGTGCTATAGAAATCATTCAGTCCTCAAATATGAAAGATAAAAGTCAAAGGATAAAAAATAATTACAGCTACCATCAGTTTTTAAGAACTAGATAATATATAAAAATGTAAGCTAAGAAAACAAAAATATAAATTATGGTGAAGAGGATAAAAGTCTAGAGTATTTTTATGTTACCAAAGTTAAGTTGTTGTCAGCTTAAAATAGTCACTATTTCTAAAAATTTATTGTTACCACCATGGTAACTACAAAGAAAGGAATTACAACAGATACAAAATTTTAAAAAGAATGAAAGCTTTGAACAACAGAAAACCACCAAACCACAATGGTAAACAAGAGAGGAGAAAGTAAACAAGAATTTTAAAAACATAAAATCAGAAAATAATTAACAAAATGACAGAAACAAGATCCAACTGTATTTGCTGACTATAAGAGATCCATTTCACCTGTAAGGACACACATAGACTCAAAGTAAAGGGATGAAAAAGACATTCCATGCACCAGGCAAATGGAAACCAAAAGCAAGCAGAAGTTGCTATGCTTATATCAGATAAAATAGACTCCAAGTAAAAAAAAAAACAAAAAACAAAACACTATAAAAAAACCATGAATAGTCATTATCAAATGATAAAGGGACCTATTTAGCAAGGTAATATAACAAATGTAAATATATGCACCTAACATCAGAGCACTCTAAAATGTAAAACAAATATTGTTAGATCTAAAGGGAGAGGTAGATTGCAATACAATATTAGTAGGAAACTTCAACATCCGACTTTCAACAATGGACCGATTATCTACACAGAAATATCAAGAACACAAGCATCAGGCTTAAACTGTATCATAGACCAAATAGACCTAACAAACATTAACAATACATTCCATCTTACAGCTACAGAATACACATATTTCTCAACTGTACATAGCTCATTCTCCAGGATAAATTGTATATGAGACCACAAAGCAAATCTTAACAAGTTTAATAAGATAAGACCATACCAAGCATCTTTTCTAACCACAATGCTACAAAACTAGAAATCATTAATAAGAGGAATTTCAGAAAGTTTACAAATATATGGAAGCTACATGACATGCTCCCGAATAACCAAAGGGTTAATGAAGAAGTTAAAGGATAAATTTAAAATATTTCTTGAGACAAACTAAAATGAAAACACAGTATACCAAAACCTAGGGATATAGCAAAATCCGTTCTAAGAAGGAAGTTTATAGTCAATAAATACATACATCAAAAAAAGAAGAAAGATCTCAAACAGCCGAAAACTGTACCTCAAAGAACTAGAAAAACAAGAACAAACTAACCCCAAAATTAGTAGGAAGAAGGAAATAAAGGTCAGACAATAAATGAACCACATAGACAATAGAAAAACATTACAACATATGACCAAAACAAATAACTGACTTTTTGAAAATATAAACAAAATTGTCAAACCTTTAGCTAGTCATAACTTCAGGCATCAAACATACAAAAAAAGAACCTATTATTTGGCTGAAATATTGAACTAGATGACCTTGAAAGTCTTTTGCAATTATGAGATTCATTGAATCTATGGTTAGGTTTGCACTGGCTCTTACATCTCACAAAATAACAACAGCAACAAAAGATCAGGATGTGGAGGGTATGTGTGTGGCAGCAGCACAGTGAGACCACACAAACAGGAGGCAAGTATGAGTTTGTGTTTCATTCAAGCTCCTCAGTTATTTGTAATTCATAGGTGCTATTGTAAGGCATGAAATGCTCCCAGTGAATATTTAGCTCAGAGTTAGGAAAGGATTAAAAGACTTTATCAGAATTATGAGTTGACATATGCAATGACATATCACTATAATTCTTGCATAGTTAACTCCCTATTACAAGCTGTCACTCATACATAGAGAAAAAGTAGTCCAGAATAGATAAACAGTATTTTTCCACTTTCAAGCTTGCTTTCCATGTGTAATCTAATTCAATAGAGAACAATACAACATTAAAAAGACACTTTGCTTATGAAAAGGGAATTTCACAAAATGTTAGTATTGTATGTGTCCTTAAAACCATTTGTAGCCTTCTTATCCCAGAATCATTGAGTTTCTGGTATGTGACCTGCTTCAGCTACTTTAATATTTCATGTTCAATTCTGAATGTATGTGTTTTATCTGCATGTAAGCTCCTCCAGACACAATCTCTGGCTTTCTTGTCCCGAATGTGTGTTCACTTGTGTGTTCTACTTCTCTGAATTGAATCACTCATCCGTCATGCATTTATAATATTATTCT
Organism: Theropithecus gelada; assembly: GCF_003255815.1. Lineage (NCBI taxonomy): Eukaryota > Metazoa > Chordata > Mammalia > Primates > Cercopithecidae > Theropithecus > Theropithecus gelada. The sequence goes on along the minus strand of NC_037675.1, from coordinate 83,718,863 downwards.
AAAAAAATAAAATGGCTCAGTTTATCATTTTGGTTTTTGTTTTACTATTATCAACTTTTCTGAGAAATTTTTCCTTGTTTTCAAAATCAGGAGGTAATTTTTTTTTCCTGTAGTCCTCCAGTTACATACTTTTAAAAAATATTGGTTTCCAGGGCAAGATGGCTCATCTCACTGGGATTGGTTAGACAGGGGTCACAGCCCACAGAGGGAGAACAAAAGCAGGGTGGGGCATTGCCTTACCCAGGAAGCACAAGGCGTGGGGGAACTCCCTCCCCTAGCCAAGGGAAGACGTGAGGGACTGTGCCATGAGGGACATTGCTATACAGCCCAGATGATACTGTACTTTCCCCACAGTTCTCGCAAGTCACAGAACAGGAGATTCCCTCAGGTGCCTACACAACCAGGGCCCTGGGTTTCAAGCACAAAACCTAGCGGCCGTTTAGGGAGACACCAAGTTAGCTGCAGGAGTTGTTTTTTGTTGTTGTTGTTTGTTTGTTTGTTTGTTTGTTTCCCCATACCCCAGCGGCACCTGGAATGCCATTAAGACAGAATCATTCACTCCCCTGAAAAGGGGGCTGAAGCCAGGGAGCCAAGTGATCTTGCTCAGCAGATGCCACTTCCACAGAGCCAAGCAAGCTAAGATCCACTGACTTGAAATTCTTGCTGCCAGCACAGCAGTCTGAAGTCTGCCTGGCATGCTCCAGCCTGGTAGGGGGAAGGGCATCCGCCATTACTGAAGCTTGAGTAGGCAGATTTTCCCTCACAGTGTAAACAAAGCTGCCAGGAAGCTCGAACTGGGTGCAGAACAGACCACAGCATTTCAAAGCCACTGTAGCCAGACTGCTTCTCTAGATTCCTCCTCTCTGGGAAGGACATTACTGAAAGAAAGGCAGCAGTCCCAGTCAGGGGCTTATAGATAAAACTCCCGTCTCCCTGGGACAGAGCACCTGGGAAAAGGGGCAGTTGTGGTTGTCGCTTCAGCAGACTTAAACATTCTTGCTTGCCAGCTCTGAAGAGAGCAGTGGATCTACCAGCACAGCACCTGAGCTCTGCTAAGGGACAGACTCCTCCTCAAGTGGGTCGCTGACCCCCATGCCTCCTGGCTGAAAGGCACCGCCCAGCAGGGGTCGACAGACACCTCATACAGGAGAGCTCCAGCTGGAATCTTATGGGTGCCCCTCTGGGACGAATCTTCCAGAAGAAGGAGCAGGCAGCAATCTTTGCTGTTCTGCAGCCTCTGCTGGTGATACCCAGTCACACAGGGTCTGGGGTGGAACTCCAGCAAACTCCAGCAGACCTGCAGCAGAGGGGCCTGACTGTTAGAAGGAAAACTAACAAACAGAAAGTAATAACATCAACATCAACAAAAAGGATGTCCATGCAAAAACTCCATCCAAAGGTCATCAGCATCAAAGATCAAAGCTAGATAAATCCACAAAGATGAGGACAAGCCAGTGCAAAAATGCCGAAAATTCCAAAAGTCAGAATGCCTCTTCTCTTCCAAAGGATGCCAACTCCTCACCAGCATGGGAACAAAACTGGATGGAGAGTGAGTTTGACAAATTAACGTAAGTAGGGTTGAGATGGTTGGTAATAACACACTCCTCCAAGCTAAAGGAACTTGCTCCAACCCAGTGCAAGGAAGCTAAGAACCTTGATAAAATGTTACAGGAACTGCTAACTAGAATAACCAGTTTAGAGAACAACATAAATGATCTGATGGAGCTGAAAAACACAGCATGAGAACTTCATGAAGCATGCACAAGTATCAATAGCTGAATCAATCAAGCAGAAGAAAGGATATCAGAGACTGAATATCAACTTAATGAAATAAAGCATGAAGACAATATTAGAGAAAAAAGAATGAAAAGGAACAAACAAAGCCTGCAAGAAATATGGGAGCATGCAGAAGAACCAAAACTCCATTTGATTGGTGTACCTGAAAGTGATAGGGAGGATGGAACCAAGATGGAAAACACACTTGAGGATATTATCCAGGAGAACTTCCCCAACCTCGCAAGACAGGCCAACATTCAAATTCAGGAAATACAGAAAACACCACAAAGATACTCCTCGAGAAGAGCAAGCCCAAGACACATAACTGTCAAATTCACCAAGGTTGAAATGCAGGAAAAATATGTGAAGGGCAGCCAGAGAGAAAGGTCAAGTTACCCACAAAGGGAAGCCTATCAGACTAACAGTGGATCTCTCTGCAGAAACCCTACAAGCCACGAGAGAATGGGGACCAATATTCAACATTTTTTAAAGAAAATAATTTTCAACTTAGAATTTCATATCCAGCCAAACTAAGCTTCATAAGTGAAAGAGAAATAAAATCCTTTACAGACAAGCAAATGCTGAGGGATTTTGTCATCACCATGTCTGCCTTACAGGAGCTCCTGAAGGAAGAACTAAATATGGAAAGGAAAATCCTGTACCATCCACTGCAAAAACATACAAAAATGTAAAGGCCATCAACACTATGAAGAAAGTGCATAAATTAATGTGCAAAATAACCAGCTAGCATCATAATGACAGGATCAAATTCAAACATAACAATATTAACCTTAAATGCAAATGGGCTAAATGCCCAAATTGAATAGAGTCAAGACCCATTAGTGTGCTGTATTCAGGAGACCCATCTCATGTGCAAAGACACATATAGGCTCAAAACAAAGGGATGGAGGAGTATTTATCAAGCAAATGAAAAGCAAAAAAAAGGAGGGGTTGCAATCCTAGTCTCTGATAAAACAGACTTTAACCCAACAAAGATCAAAAAAGACAAAGAAGGGCATTACATAATAATAAATGGATCAATGCAACAAGAAGAGCCATCTATCCTAAATATATATGTACCCAATACGGGAGCACCTGGATTCATAAAGCAAGTTCTTACAGACCTACAAAGAGCCTTCAACTCCCAAACAATATTAGTGGGAGACTTTAACACCCCCTGTCAATGTTAGACAGATCAGCGAGATAGAATATTAGCAAGGATATTCAGGACTTGAACTCAGCTCTAGACCAAGTGGACCTCATGGGCATCTACAGAACTCTCCACCCCAAATCAACAGAATATACATTCTTCTCAGCACCACAAAGCACTTATTCTAAAATTGAGCACATAATTGGAAGCAAAACACTCCTTAGCAAATGCAAAAGATTGGAAATCATAACAAACAGTCCCTCAGACCACAGTGCAATCAAATTAAAACTCAGGATTAAGAAACTCACTCAACTACATGGAAACTGAACAACCTGCTCCTGAATAACTACTGGGTACATAGCAAAATTAAGACAGAAATAAATAAGTAATTTGAAACTAATGAGAACAAAGACACAACATACAAGGATCTCTGGGACACAGCTAAAGTAGTGCTTAGAGGGAAATTTATAGCACTAAATGCCCACAGGAGAAAGTGGGAAAGATCTAAAATTGACACCCTAACATTTCAATTAAAACAACTAGAGAAGCAAGAGCAAACAAACTCAAAAGCTGCAGAAGACAAGAAATAACTAAGATCAGAGCAGAAATGAAGGAGAGAGAGACACAAAAAACCCTTCAAAAACTCAATGAATCCAGGAGCTGGTTTTTTGAAAAGATTAACAAAATAAATAGACCACTAGCAAGACTAATAAAGAAGAGAGATGAATCAAGTAACACAATAAAAATGACAAAGGGGATATCACCACTGATAGCTCAGAAATATAAACCACCATCAGAAAACACTGTAAACACCTCTACACAAATAAACTAGACGATCTGGAAGAAATAGATAAATTCCTGGACACATACACCCTCCCAAGATTAAATCAGGAAGAAGTCAAATCCCTGAATAGACCAATAACAATTTCTGAAATTGAGGCAGTAATTAATAGCCTACCAATCAAAAAAAGTCCAGGACCAGACAGATTCACAGCCTAATTCTACCAGAGGTACAAAGAGGAGCTGATACTATTCCTTCTGAAACTGGTAAATTGAATCTAGCAGCACATCAAAAAGTTTATCCACCATAATCAAGTTGGCTTCATCCCTGGGATGCAAGGCTGTTTCAACATATGCAAATCAATAAACATAATCCATTGCATAAACAGAACCAATGACAAAAACCACATGATTATCTCAATAGATGCAGAAAGAGCCTTTAATAAAATTCAACAGCCCTTCATGCTAAAAACACTCAATAAATTAGGTATTGATGGAACATATCTCAAAATAATAAAAGCTATTTATGACAAACCCACATCCAATATCATACTGAATGGGCAAAAACTGGAAGCATTCCCTTTGAAAACTGGCACAGGACAAGGATGCCCTCTCTCACTACTCCTATTCAACATAGTATTGAAAGTTCTGGCCAGGGCAATCAGGCAAGAGAAAGAAATGAAGGGTATTCAAGTAGGAAGAGAGGAAGTCAAATTGTCTATGTTTGCAGATGACATGATTGTATATTTAGAAAACCCCATTGTCTCAGCCCCAAAATTCCTTAAGCTGATAAGCAACTTCAGCAAAGTCTCAGGATACAAAATCAATTGTGTAAAAATGACAATCATTCCTATACACCAATAACAGCGGGCCAAATTATGAGTGAACTCCCATTCACAGTTGCTACAAAGAGAATAAAATACCTAGGAATCCAACTTACAAGGGATGCAAAGGACCTCTTCAAGAAGAACTACAAACCACTGCTCAAGGAAATAAGAGAAGATACAAACAAATGGGAAAACATTCCATGCTCATGGATAGGAAGAATCAATATCATGAAAATGGCCAAACTGCCCAAAGTAATTTATAGATTCAATGCTATCCCCATCAAGCTACCATTGACTTTCTTCACAGAATTGTGGGGGGGAAACTACTTTAAATTTCATATGGAACCAAAAAAGAGTCCATATAGCCAAGACAATCCTAAGCAAAAAGAACAAAGCTGGAGGCATCATGCTACCTGACTTCAAACTCTACTACGAAGCTACAGTAACCAAAACAGCAGGTACTGGTATCAAAACAGACATATAGACCAAGGTTGCAGAACAGAGGCCTCAGAAATAACACCATACATCCACAACCATCTAATCTTTGACAAACCTGACACAAACAAGCAATGGAGAAAGGATTCCCCATTTAATAAATGGTGTTGGAAAAACTGGCTAGCCATATGCAGAAAAGTGAAACTGGATCCTTTCCTCACACCTTATAAAAAAATTAACTCAAGGTGGATTACAGACTTAAACATAAGACCTAAAACCATAAAAATCTTAGAAGAAAACCTAGGCAATACCATTCAGGACATAGGCCTAAGTAAAGACTTCATGACTAAAACACCAAAAGCAATGGCAATAGAAGCCAATATTAACAAATGGGATCTAATTAAACTAAAGAGCTCCTGCGCAGCAAAAGAAACTCTCAGTCAGACTGAAGAGGCAATCTACAGAATGGGAGAAAGTTTTTGCAATCTATCCGTCTGACAAAGGGCTAATATCCAGAATCTAAAAGGAACTTAAACAAATTTACAAGGAAAAAACAAACAACCCCATTAAAAAGTGGGTGAAGGATATGAACAGACACTTCTCAAAAGAAGACGTTTATGCAGCCAACAAGCATATGAAAAAATGCTCATCATCACTGGTCATTAGAGAAATGCAAATCAAAACCACAATGAGATACTATCTCACTCCAGTTAGAATGGCCATCATTAAAACGTCAGGAAACAACAGATGCTGGAGAGGATGTTGAGAAATAGCAATGCCTTTATACTGTTGGTGGTAGTGTAAATTAGTTCAACCATTGTGGAAGATAGTATGGCAATTCCTCAACGATCTAAAATCAGAAATACCATTTGACCCAGCAATCCCATTACTGGGTATATACCCAAAGGATTATAAATAATTCTACTGTAAAGACATATGCAATGAGAACACATGGACTCAGGGCGGGGAACATCACACACAAGGGCCTGTCAGGGGTAAGGGTAAAGGGGAGGGATAGCATTAGGTGGAATACCTAATGTAGATGATAGGTTGATGGGTATAGCAAACCACTATGGCACATGTATACCTATGTAACAAACCTGCACATTCTGCACATGTATCCCAGAACTTAAAGTATAATAAAAAAATAAAAATAAGGAAATAAATAATGTCCTAATCACCTTTACATTGCTTGTACATTGTCTCATTTGAGCCTCACAACATCCCCACTTCATAAATGAGAAAATTAAGACCTAGAAAAGTTAAGTAGTCTTTCCCAAGCAAGCACAATTACAACACTGTCTGCTTCCAGAAACTGTGAGGGTCAATATATACCCATGTGAAGGAAAAACAAATCACAAGCTATTATCATGTTAAATTGTAAACTGAAAAAACAATTTAGAAGATGCTTTTAACATAGGCTTTTCTTTTTATTAGGTAGATTATTTTATAAAATGAAAAAAGAAAATAGGCATGACTTATTGGAAAACTCTCTTTAGTTTGAATAGATAGATATTGACAATTAATTCCACAGTATTGACAACTTGCTTTAAAAAATAAAATGAATTTGGTTACTTTGTTTCTGTAGTTGCCTTATAAAAAGCCAAATAAAACAAAGTGGCTTCATGAGGTATCCTAATCATTTTAGGATGCTATAACCAAGAACTTAAGGCTGGTTAATTCCAGCAGATATGGTCTCTGGTGAGTGCCTATTTTCTGTTTCAAAGATGGTACTCACATGGTGCAAAAAGAAAGCAGCTCTACGAGCCTCTTTTATAAGGTCCTTAGTCCCATTCACAAGGGTGGAGCCATCAATGGCTTAATCACTTCACAAACCCCTACCTTGTGAGACCGTCATCTTGATGATTAGGTTTTAATATATGAATTTTAGCAGGGACACAAACATTCAGACCATGGCATTAAAATAGGTGACATAAAAAAGTATGTTCATGTTGCTAATCCCTGGAACTCAATGTGCGCTAGGAGGACAGGAGTTAACATCGCAAAGTGAACACTGCTATTATTCAAAGCTATGACTGAAAACTGATGCCTATTACTGAGGATCATGGGATGTTAGAGGACACTAAATGAGATCTTTCCATTAATAGTATTTATATTTTTGGGTGAGAAATGAGTTTTGTTTGAAGATTAGAAATTGCTAATAAAAAAGATACTATCCCTGAAATTAAAGACGAAATACAAGGGTTAGCAATAGTCATAAGTATCATGTTCCATGTATTGACAAAGTATCATTCAGATTTTAGTCTTTGTTGCTGTTCTGCCCCAAGATGCTAAAATATGAATTATAAATAATGTTTCTATAAATATGACTAATCAAATCATAGTGGCACTATGTCCTTTTCCATTTAAGTTTAGCCAGCCCAACTCTCACTGCAAAGTTCAGCCTCCTCAGTGAGTATTGAACTATAGCAATAATGGCTGAAAAGAGCCTCATTTCATAATATTAGCCTGGTTTAATATGTGTCCAGCATTCTTTACATCCAGCACCAGTGTTAAAAGCAGAAACAGGAGGCCCTGATCCCTTCAATTCTTTCTAATTCATTGTCATCTTCTTTTACTTCAACTAAATAAATCTTATAAAAATATCTATGATTATTCTGTTAAAGTAAGAAAAATTTTGAAACATTTTAAATAATCTAGAAGTTGTTCTTTCTTCATTCAAAGTAATAACAATCACAATTTTCTAATTAATATTACAAACTCACCTAAGATTCCAAACAGTCACATGACCATGAACAAAAGCCCAAAACTGCATAGAACTTTCTCCAGACTATTACATATATATTATTGCAAAGCATAGGTCCACAGCAATTAGAAAGTTTTGCTTAACTGTGGAGCTGCTGCTTAGAATTTGTCAATGAACTTTCTAGTTAGAATTGAGGCATTTCAGAAAATGTGTTTAATTTTTCTGCCTTTAACATTAAAATCACTTTGCAAAGTTAGACCATATAAACACTTCACAGCATGTAACAATCAATTGAATTCCCATCTTCTCAAAATATATACTCCATCCATTTCTACCCTTATCCTTTTAAAAAGATGCCTTTATAAAATACTAGGTAATAATATGCCAATGTAAAACTTCAGACTTTATGTGTGACATCTAACTAAAGGTCAGGCAATTATACTTTAAGAGAGAGGTTTTCAGAAATTTCATTCTTAACTGAAATGAATGTAGAACTACTCTCCAGTATCCTCCTTACCTATACTCACAGCCCCAGCCTTATGAGGGCAGTTAGTACATGTTATTGGCATATTTGATTCATACTTATAATTAGACGTCATGTATTTGAATTCATTTAAATTTCTCTTTACCTGACTTCTAACTGGAAATCAGATTGTTTGAAATGAGCTGAGGTTTTCATCCAGAGATTTTGGCCAGAGGAACTCTAGAAACTCAGGAGCATTTGCAAAGTGTCTTCATAATTTTTCTAGGAGATAACCTTTTCTGCAGAAAATATTGCTCCTGAAAGAGTAATTTCTCGGACCATACTTCCACCCCAAGTTGAGTGTGTTTTTTTTCACTAGAATAAGGAAACCTTCATTTTTCCTTTATAGTCACTTACCAGAGCACATGGTATGTCAAAGTAAGAAATACACAGTGAATATGAAGGGCTAGCCTTGCTCACCTGCATTTTTTGTTAGCAAATAAACTGATGTTGCATTAACTTTGTGCCTTTGTTTCTAGCACCTAAATTATGAGGATATACTCAGAAACTAAGTGCCTACAGACTTCTTTACATCTTTGTCATTTCAATAACCAAAATATGAAGACTACAAATAGTTGCCAAACCACACATGAAAGCTACAAAATCCAACTTTACTCATTGTCTGTACAGATTATTTCTAATCTACATACCTACATTTGGGTTCTTTATCTATTCATCCCTAAGTCAGGTCCATTATCAGTCTACTTCTACTTTCTCCAGATTTTCAGGATTCACCCTCAATATGATGCTAAGAGTTAAGGTTAACCTCTTCTCAAATTTTGTTTTTTATCCAGTCTTCTTCATTTTGGTTTATACTCACTTCTGAAACTTGACTTGGTTTCATTTACTCAAAGGACTGTCAAGCTCGTAAACAGCCAGAATAAATATTTTAGGCTTTTCAAGCCAAACAGTTTCTGTCACAACTACTCAGCTCTGCAATTTTATCACAAAAGCAGCTATAGATGATCTGTAAACAAACGAGTGTGCTGCTGTGTTCCAATAAAATCCCATTTATAAAAACAGGCAGCTGGCCAAATCTAACCCACACACTGTAGTTTGCTGACCCTTCTTCTGGCCAAACACACTGTACCACACACAGAGAGCATTCATCTACTTATCCATAAGTACATCAAACATGTGGCTGTTTGCACATTAATTCCCCTGGAAAATCTACTTAAGAAGATATTGCTTGGGATGTGTCTCATTCTATTTTCTCTTCTAGCTTTTTTTGAAATATCTGAAATCAGGACAAGCACTCTTATCATTGAATTATATTAATAGTTTTAAGTAACAGAAAAAAATATGTAAATATATAATGCCCATAACATTTGCAGACAGATTTCATGTAAATGCATAGAATTTATGGGCAATTTTAATCTGCAGAGCCAAAACACCTTACCTATACCATTAGCCCTTTACTTCCTTTTCTAGGTAGATACAAAAGACTTGAGATGAACTGCTTCTGTGTTTTGCTCTCCCCTTTCCTACATCTCCTGAATGTTAGATGCGGCCAAATATTGCTATTCCTAACTTAGACTAATACCCATATAACCCAAGTCCATAGACACAAGCTCTGGGGTTACTTTGACATAACTCTGGGGTTACTTTGAGTACACTGCTACTATTTACTGTCTTCTGTGAAGCCATAGAATGAATCTTAACTGATGCTTACCTACCCTACTCTCCACTAGAAGCACATGCATGGTCAAATCCTTCCAGTTTTTTAAAAAAGGTAAGACATTATAATTATGTTGGTTGGCCAGTACCTCTCTCTATCTTCTTTAATAACGTTTTTAGTCTTAATCAGAAATATGTTTCTCTTACCCAATACAGCTTTCAATGGGCTTTTGAGATTTAGTACTCCAAATGAAATGTGTACCTGAGCTGCTAAAATGTTAAATATGCAAAATGTTACATTAAGAAGATATTGCTTGGGATTTGTCTCATTCTACATAGCTGGAATCACTTGCTTCCATTTACACATACATACGTAGCACAGGTAGCATCACTTGCTTAACTGGACATCAGACTAGGGGAGCAGTAAGCATAACATACCACAGACGCTTTGTTGTTTGTATTCTTTTCCCAAATGAGAGGTTATAAACAATTTCATTCATTGTTAATAAAGAAAAATTGTCCTAAGAAACTGCTGAAAGGAAACAAAATAGACCACATAGAGAATATAGCAATTGTGCAAATCAAAAAGATGTGTACAAGTGTTATGACAACCAAAACAAATAATTGTTTTTAAAAATTATATTTGCAATATTGCCTAAGAGAAAATAAATAAACAAACGCATAAATAAAATACAGAGGCTCATTGACAGATCTGGCAGATCCGTACTAATGCTCCAGGTGCTAGAGGAATATGATTAACTCAATCCAGGGTACCTGAAGTTAAAAGTAAATACATAAAAAACATTTTTTAAACTATGCTTTATATGCTGGAATGGTCTGTTACTCAATCAATGTACTTTCATGTTTTCTTAGAAGTAACTAGAAAGACATTACTATTATTATTAATAATTAAAGTGAGAGTAGTTGTTTTAGCCATAATGGCATATCATTATTAGTTGTTAGTTGTAACAAACCTACCACTGGGACTTCCTATGAGAAATTCAATTAAGAACCATCAGAGCCATCAAGAGACTAAGTGTGTACAAAATATAAATGGACTGCAAAGATTTAAGGGAAAATGGTTGCAGAGACAGGGGTCTAGTGACACAGAAACTACCACAGCTCAGCATGTAAATTGTTTCTAATTTTTACCAGAACTCTGGATAGAATTAATTTCATGTAAATTACTGCAGAACATCTATTTTGTATTATAATTTGAACATCTGACACTTGGTGTAAGGTTATTTTTTTTGGTATTGAAACATTTAAAACAACCAAAACATTAATTATTGAAAGAGTCATGCAAGGAATTATTAGAACTATCCCAGTGCCCCAGATGCAAGGCTGTGAATGGTGCAACTAGTACTCATGCTTCACTTTCAGGGCTTCAATAGGAGTTTTGCTAAAATCAAAGTCACAGGACATGATACCACATTAATGTTTGTTTGTCAAACTGAATTTATTTTCTCTATAATCAATATCCTTTGAAAAATGGAATGTTAGAGGAGCCCCAAAATAATAACTGACAATCTTTTCAGTATCAAATGGTTTCACATGATAATTTCCACTGACGGGGGCAGATTTAATATTTAAAAATAGAAAAGACAAAAAGAGAGGGGCGTATATTTGTTTGGTAGAATTGCCATAAAAATACTACAGACTGGATGGCTTAAACAATAGAAAATTATTTCTCACAGTTTGGGGGCTGGAAGTTCAAGATCAAGGTGCTAGTTGATTTGGTTTCTCTTGAGGCCCTTCTCCCTGGCTTACTGATAACCACCTTTTCTTCGTATTCTCACATGGTTTTACTTTGTTCATGGACAACCCTGATATTTATCTGTATATCCTAATCTCTTCCTTTTATAAAAATATCAGTGAGTCAGGCTAGATTAGGGCATACTCTAATAGCTTCATTTTAAATTAATTACCTCTTTACAGGCTCTAATTCCATTACAGTCATTCTAAAGTACTGAAGATTAGAGCTTGGACATACGAATTTCAGGGAAGAGGAGGACACAATTCAGTCCATAAGAGGGAGGAATAAACAAAAGAAGAAACCTGAAGCTAGTAGGGAAAATGCAACCATCTGATTTGTGGGAATTGGCCAAACATGATTGGTAGATTGTAATAGAAACTGCTGGCCAGAATAACCTCTTTATGATGAATGTGGACACATGACTGATGAATTCAGCCACCTCCTTAATGGACATTTCTTACTACTGGAATAAAGACCAAACTATTAGCATGGTTTACGTGACTCTGTACTATCTTTGATTAACTCCAAAGAATTATTTCTTTCCATTTCCTCTTCTCTCTTTAAATTTAAATTCAAATCATACTGGATCCTTTTCATTCTTTTGTTTTTCTTTTTCTTTTTCTTTTTTTGAGATGAAGTCTCATTTTGTCGCCCAGGTTGGAGTGCAATGGCACGATCTTGGCTCCCTGCAACTTCTACCTCCGAGGTTCAAGCGATTCTCCTGCCTTGGCTTCTCAAGTAGCTAGGACTACAGACATGTGCCACCATTCACGGATAATTTTTGTATTTCTAGTACATAGTGGGTTTCACCATGTTGGCCAGGCTGGTCTCGAAATCCTGACCTCAGGTAATCCACCTGCCGTAGCCTCCCAAACTGCTGGGATTACAGGCATGAGCCACTGCACCCAGCCTGATCCTTTCCATTCTTTAAACAGGCCATTCTTCCTTCTTCATGGAATCTTTGCCAGTACAATTTCCCCTACCTGGGCATATTACCATCTATTTATGAATCATTCTTACTTTGAGTGTCAAACACTGGAAAAAAAAATTCTCACCTATGTACCTGGCTTAGTTAGGTTTCCTTGATATATAGCCTTATATTAGTTCATTTTCACACTGCTATGAAGAAATACTCAAGACTTGGTAATTTATAAAGGAAACAGGTTTAAATGACTCACAGTTCCACATTTCTAGAGCGGCCTCAGGAAACTTACAATCTTGGTGGAAGGCAGACACCTTCTTCACAGGGCAGCAGGACAAAATGAGTGCAAGCAGGAGAAATGCCAGATGCTTATAAAACCATCAGATGTCATGGGAACTCATGATTACGAGAACAACATGGGGGAAACTATCCCCATGATTTGACTAACTCCAACTGGTTCTGCCCTTGACACATAGGGATTATGAGGATGATAATTCAAAATGACATTTTGGGTGGGGACACAGCCAAACTATTTATTCCACCACTGGCCCCTCCCAAATCTCATGGCCTCACATTTCAAAACACAATCATGCCTTTCCAACAGTACCCCAAAGTCTTGACTCATTCCAGCATTAACCCAAAAGTCCAATTCCAAAGTCTCATCTAAAACAATGCAAGTCTCTTCCACATATAAGCCTGTAAAGTCAAAAAGAAGTTAGTTACTTCCTAGATACAATGGGGATATAGGCATTGAGTATATATACCCATTCCAAATGGAAGAAATTGGCCAAAACAAAGGGGCTATAAGCCCCACGCAAGTCCAAAATCCAATAGGGCACTCATTAAAAATTAAAGTTCCAAAATGATCTTTGACTCCATGTCTCACATCCAAGTCATGCTGATGAAAAGGTGGGCTACCAGGGCCTTGGACAGGTCCATCCCTGTGGTTTTACAGAGTCCAATCCCCCCCCTACCCACCCACTGGCTGCTTTCACTGGCTGTCATTGAGTATCTGTGGTTTTTCCAGGCACATGGTATAAGTTGTCAGTGGCTCTACCATTCTGGGGTCTGGAAAACAGCGGCCCTTTTCTCAAAACTCCACTAGGCAGTGCCCCGTGGGGACTCTGTTTGGGGACTCACAACCCACATTTTCCTTTGCACTGCCCTAGCAGAAATTCTCCATGAGGGCTTCATCCCTGAAGCAAACTTTTGCCTGGACATCTAAGCATTTCCATACATCCTCTGAAACCTAGGTGGAGGTTCCCAATCCTCCATTCTTGACTTCTGTGCTCCCACAGGCCCAACATCACGTGAAAGTTGCCAAGACTCAGAGCTAACACCCTCTGAAGCAATGTCCTAAGCTGTATCTTGGCTTCTTTTAGCCATGGCTGAAGTTTAACCAGCTACGATACAGAGCACCATGCCCTGAAAATGCACAGAGCAAGAGGTCCCTGGGCTCACCCCACAAAACCTTTATTCCTCCTAGGCCTCTAGGCCTGTGATGGGAGGGGCTGCTGCAAAGGTCTCTGACATGTCCTGGAGACATTTTTCCCATTTTCTTGGCAATTAACATTTGACTCCTCATTAGTCATGCTAATTTCTGCAGCATGCTTGAATTTCTCCTCAGAAAATGGGTTTTTCTTTTCTATTGCAGAATCAGGCTGCAAATTTTCCAAACTTCTATGCTCTGTTCACCTCTTGAATGCTTTGCGGTTTACAAATTTCCTCTGCTGGATACTCTAAAGCATCTCTCTCAAGTTCAAAGTTCCACAGATCTCTGGGGAAGGGGCAAAATGCTGCCAGTCTCTTTGCTAAAGTATAGCAAGAGTGAGTTTTACTCCAGTTCCCAACAAGTTTCTCATCTGCATCTGAGACCATTTCAGCCTGGACTTCATTGTCCATATAACTATCAGCATTTTGGTCAAAGCCATTCAACAAGTCTCTAGGAAGTTCCAAACTTTCCCAGATTTTCCTGTCTTCTTCTCAGCCCTCCAATCTGTTATAACCTCTGCCTGCTACACAGTTCCAAAGTCACTTTCACATTTCCAGGCCTTACAGCAGCACTCAACTCTCAGTACCAATTTACTGTGTTAGTAAATTCTCACACTGCTATGAAGAAATACCCAACACTGGGTAATTTATAAAAGAAAGAGTTTAATTGACTCACAGTTCCACACTGGTGGGGAGGCCTCAGGAAATTTAAAATCAGGGTGGAAGGCAAACAAGAAGCAGGCACCTTCTTCACAGGGTGGCAGGACAGAGTGTGTGCAAGCAGGGGAAGTGCCAGACACTTATACAACCATCAGATGTCATAAGAACTCATTATTACAAGAACAACATGGGGGAAACTACCACCCTGATTTGATTACCTCCAACTGGTTCTGCCCTTGACACATAGGGATTATGAGGATGACAATTCAATATGACATTTTGGGTGGGGACACAGACAAACCATATCATTCCTCTACAACATAATGACTTTTATTTATATTCATTGTTACAGTTTGTAACTATACATGTATTTGTGTATGTGTGTGTATATATATATATATTTTTTCAATTAAAGTTAAATTTTTCTAACTCAAAAAAGATAGACTATTAGTAATACAAGTTAGTAATTACATGACATATACCCTGTGAAAAGCAGAATTCCTTTTATACATGTCAATTCATTGAATTATTATAACAAGTCTAGGATATATTTAAAATGAGTGTCATCATCTTTACATTTATAAATGAGAAATTAGAGGCACAGAAATTTTTTTGTAAATTACTTAAGGTTGTGTATCTAAAAGAGGCTGGGACTTGAGCCCAGGTAGCTATAGCTTAATAGTTTGCTGTTAACTAATATCTTATTTCTTATAGTAAACCCATTGCCAATTAATGGCTGTACTAGTTCTGCTATATTGTATCTCTCAGAATGTGTTTGCTTATGATATAAAAAGCAAGAAAATTAAGAGAAAACTCCATATGGTTAGCCTGATCACAGTGGAGTAGGGAAAGCCAAGATACTTTTATCTCAGTGAAACAGGAAAGATCCAGCTTTTCTAACTTCATAAAATAATAAAGTTGGCTGGCAGTAAGTATGCAAAGTTTAGGACTTCAGTAAGGTTTTTATTGGACAAAAACGAATGTAGGCCAAATCCTGCACTAAATTATGGTAGCTGGCAAATAAAGGAATCAAATGAGAGAGAGAGAAGAAGAAGAAGAAAATACTAATCGAATAACTTAATTTTTGATTAGTGAACCCAATTGTGGTATCTTATAAAACAACACATACATACATACCAGTTACTGTAAATAACTACCAGCCTGTCTATTCTTTGACAAGGCATCAGATAACCATCTTTGGAATAGAAAATCAGAATTTCAATTGAATTCCCCTATTACTAACTTTGAGGAAGTTGAGTGTGACAATTAAGAGACTAGGTTGTGAAGTCATATTATATGGATGCAAATTAATAACTTGTTGTGTGACCTAAGGAAAATTAATTAACCTCATCCAAAATATAGAACACCTATCTTGTGGTATGGTAGTAAAGTTTAGAGAAATTACTATACACAAAGTACTTAGAACAATGTAGTAACAAGTGCTAAACATATTAGGCATCATAATTTTAACCCTGATCAAGGAATTTTGATTTTTAAGTTTGCCAATTGTATGACTCATTAATGTCACTGTAGGTTTTCCATTCATGAGTTATCTTTTGGAAACAGATACAAGAAGTTGCAATTCACATAGAGCTCGAGATAAAAGAGTGTTGAGAATGCCCTCAATATTGAAACAGAGGGCACAGATCTAAGATTGATGATTTCTGTAAAAGAATGTGCCCCAAATCTCAACTGCACCTCAAAGTCAAGTGAAAATAATATTTGCTTATCTGATATTCATGAACTTACATCTCTAAATTTCCACTTCTCATGGATCGTGGATCTACATATGCAGACGCTGTTGTGGAAACAGAAACGTCCACAATGCTGACCTGGAAAGAGAAACTTCTACAGGAGTAACTACTAGGAAAAAATAGATCTTAAAATACATGGCTCATCCTCTCTGACATAACTAGTATACATATAGTAAAGTAATCCAAAATCTTTTAACCAGTAATTTATCAACTTGCGCAACCAGTAACGTGAGATAAGTACTTTATAAATTTTATTTTAACTTTTGTATTTGCTTTTGGTTTTATGGTAAATATGCACTTAAAATAGAAATGGTTTTGATAGTAAAGGAGTAGAAGACAAATGATGAGAAGAGAAGAGAAAGAGCCAAAGTCAAAAGATAAACGAGCAAAAAAAAAAAAAAAAAAAAAAAACTCTTAGGAGATAAAAATAATACAAGGTGAGTAAAAACCCAATATCAGCAGGAAAAAGGAAAGGGTCTCACAATTGAATACAATCATTTCAGGTAATTGTTAGGAGCAACATAAATTTTCAGCATAACTGCAGATTTCAGCATGTGAAGCAAGAGAAAGAATAATAAATTCAGATGATCCTGAGGAAAGATGGCTATAAGAAAATAAGATTAAATGTTCATATATAATTAAATTTAATAGATAATTGTTACATGAAAATATTAAAAATTCTGTACCAAGTGGCACTATGAAAAATGGTATCTAGTACTATAGAGATAATAACAATTTTTTAAAAATTTCTTAGCAACCTTTGCAATGGCAAGTAAGACATATACATGGATTTTTAGTATATTGTTTGAATTTTCTTCTCTTTTTTAAAACCATTTGCCTTTATTTCTATTATTCAATTTGGAGAACAGAAATATAGCATGAAAACAAATAAAAAACAAAGGCAAAACAAGAAAAACAAAAAATTTTGAAATTCAAATGCCTAATATTAATAAACACAAATAGACAAAATTAGAAAATAAAAATATCAAATGTCAGATTGAATGGACAAAAATCATCTATCTTTATGATGTTTTAAAATATATATTTAAAATATAAAAATAGTCAACCAATAAAGATAGCTACATTCTTAAAACTTTGGAAAGGAAACAAAACCAAACGATTACAAATGAAATAAACACCCTCCCCAAGAGGTACAGACAAATTAGCAAGTTAATAAGAGATTAACAAGATAATCACATGTAACATTAATAGCAAAAATTGTGTTTTCAAATATTGGCAACAAAAAGGTAGAAAGCCATTATCATTGTCATCGAAGTAAATAAATGAAAAATATGTAAGGTACCTAGAAGTAAACCTAATAAAATATATAAATAGATGATACTGATGGAGAAAATTCATGTTTTGAAGAAATGTAAAACATTGCCTTAAAAAAAGAAGTAATATGCCACATTCATTGAGAGAATATAAAGGCCACTTCAATATATGAGTAATATACCACAATCATTAGTATAAAAGAGTTCATATGGCGAAGATGTTTATTCTCTTCACATTACTTATGTAAAATGCAATTATAATCAAAATTTTGACAGGAATTTTTTTGGGGGTTACATAACAAATTACATTAAAATGTGTGTAGAAATAAAAGACCTAAGAAGAAATACATAAGAATAAGAATATAGTTCATCTTATTCTACCAGATATCAAATCTATAGCTTTATTAAACTACAGTAATTTAGATACTATGAGTCCTTAAAAAATACTGACCAATAAAATGAAATAAATAATACACAAATAGACATATGTATTTTTAAACATTTTCATGACAAAGTTGATATTTCAGATAATGTAGAAATTTTGGACTATGCAATAAATAGTCCTTATAACAACTGGTTATCTACATGAGAAAATTGAAACTGATTCTTCACCTTGCATCTCAAACAAAACCTTATTACAGATGTATTATAAAGCATAGTAGTTATGATAGTGTGGTATCAGTGCAGCAACAGAGAAATAGGCTAATGAAATAAAAAAATCTCAACACATACCATATATATATGGATATTTAAGAAAAAGATGACACTGCAGAACAGTTGATAAAAAACAGATTTATTTTAAAAAATGATTATAGGATAACTGGATATCCACATGTAAAAAAATAAAACTGGATGTTTACTTCACATCTTGTATGAAGTCACTTCCAAGTAGATGCAGATCTACACATGGAAATCAAAATAATGCATCTCCCAGAAGACTGTATATATTTAACATTTAATATATAATATGTGGCATATAATATATGATATAACATTCACTAACCATTGTCAAAAATTCTTGATCAGAATCAGAAAGCACTAACCAACCTTAAGACACTAGAAAAAGAAGTACAAATTCAATCCAAAGTAAGCAGAAAAAAAGGAATAACAAAAATTAGAGTTGGGCTCACCAACCTTGAAGATCAAAAAAATAGAGAAAAATCAATGAACCCAACAAATAAGTAAATAAAATGAATGATACTCTAAACAGGCTAGCTAAAAGATAGAGAGGACATGGATTACTAATATCAGAAATAAAATGGGACACCCATACAGATTATGTAGATTTCATGCACGCTAAAAAGATAAAAAGAAATACTATCAAAAATTCTAAGCCCACAAATTAAATAACCTGTGATAGAGGGGCCAATAACTTGAAAAACACAATCTGTCAAAACTCACCCAGAAGGAAACAGACAATCTGAATAGACCTGTATCTATAAGAGAAATTGAATCAATAATTAATAACTTCCTAAAGCAGAAAGCAGCAGGTCAGATAGGTTCACTGGTACATTCTAACAAACTTAAGAAAAAATTGTACCAATTCTCTTAAGAAAAAATTGTACCAAATGTTTTTGAGATGGTAGAAGCAGAGGAACAGTTTCTTAACTCCATTGATGAGACCAGCATTACCCTAATATCAAAACAGACAAAGACATTACAAGAATCTAAATGATCAAGGTCTTAGGACATTATCTAAAGGTAAATATCTTCTACAAACATACATACAAAAATTCTTAGCAAATTAAATAATGTATAAGAATAATTATACACCTGATTGACTGGGTGTGGTGGCTCACGCCTGTAATCCCAGCACTTTGGGAGGCCAAGGTGGGCGGATCACCAGATCAGGAGATTGAGACCATCCTGGCTAACACGGTGAAACCCTGTCTCTACTAAAAATACAAAAAATTAGCCAGGCGTGGTGGTGGGCACCTGTAATCCCAGCTACTTGGGAGGTTGAGAGAGGAAAATGGCATGATCTCGGGAGGTGGAGTTTGCAGTGAGCCAAGATCGCACCACTGCACTCCAGCCTGGGCCACAGAGTGAGACTCCGTCTCAAAAAAAAAAAAAAGAATAATTATACACCTGATTAATTAGATGGGATTTATCCCAGACATGCAAGGCTAATTGAATATTGAAAAAAAGAAGTCATTTGTTGTATCAACAGGAAAAAGAATAAAAAAATAACATGACCATATCAACAGATACAGAAAAAACATTTGACAAAATCCAACACTCATTTATGATTAGAAAAAAACAAACAAACAGTAAACTGGGAATAGAGGAAGTCTTCCTCAACCTAATGAAGAATATCTACAAAATACCTGCAGCTAACTTATTTTACTAACTATATTTACTTAATGGTGGGAAACTCTAAGCTTTTCTGACAAGATCAAGAATACGGCAAGAATATCTTGTCTTCATTGTTTTTCAAAATCACACTGGAAGTCTTAGTTAATGCAATAAAACAAGAAAAGGAAACAACAGATGTATTCATTAGGGAATAAATAAAACTGTTTGCAAATGGCGTGCATATATAGAAAATCCAAATGGATTGACAAAATTCTCCTGGAACTAATCGACAACTACACATGGCAAGGTTACATGATACAAGGTTAATATACAAAAGGCCAACCTTTTCTGCATATATTTAGCTCTAATGTTGTCAATAGGTTTTTTGAAACTGTGACTTTAAGTGAACCAATGTACAGCAGGTCTTTGAGTAACATCATTTCATTTAGTATAGTTTTGTTAAAATGTTCATGAGAGAAAAAAAAAATTAATTCCTATATCCTTTCACTTAAACTTGCAGTTTCAGAGAACCTACCAATGATGTTAATCGAAGACTTACTATACGTGCAACACAATTGAAATTTGAAATAAAAACAATATCATTTGTAGTACCACACTCCAAAAATAAAATACATAGATATAATTTTAGCAAAATATGTACAAGGTCTATACAAGAAAAACCACAAAATTCTGATGGAAGAAAACAAAATGCAAAATAAATGGAGAAATATTTTATGTTCATGAATAAAAACATGCAATATTGTCAAGATGTCATTTCTTCCCAACGTGTATTGACCTACACAATTCAATGCAATCCCCATTAAAATGGTAGTGAGTTATTTTGTGAATATTGAAAATCTGATTCTAAGGTTTATAAAGACAGGCAAAAGATCCAGAGTAGCCAACACAATATTGAAGGAGAAGAATAAAGTTTGAGAACAGACTCTACTCCATTTCGAGAGTTAATATGAAGTTTCACTAATCAAAGACAGTATGGTATTAATGAAGTAACAGACAAGTAGATCAATGAAAAAGAAGGAAGACCCAGAAATACGCCCACATAAATATAATCAAGCAATCCTTGGTAAAGGAGCAATTGCAGTACAATGTAACACAGATAGTATTTTCAACAAATGGTACTGGAACAACTGAACATCTGCATGCAAAAAATAAACCAAGACACAGACTTTATACCCTTCACAAAAAATTAACTAAAAATATATCACAAATCTAAAAGTAAAACACAAAATAATAAACCTAGAAGATAAAATAGGACAGAATCTAGATGACCTTGACTTTGGTGGTGACTTTTTAGATCCTACACTAAAGGCACAATTCATGAAAGAAAGAAAGAATTGATAAAGAGTACATCATTAAATTTAAAAATAAATGCTCTGCAAAAGACATTGTGCAGAGAATAAAACAACAAATCACAAACTGAGAGAAAATATTTGTAATAGACACCTATCTGATAAAGGATTGTTATCCAAAATGTACAAAAAAAAAAAAAACCTTTAAACATAACAATAAGAAAACAAACAACTTGATTAAAAAGGAGCCAAAGGCCTTATGATGATTCACCAAAAATATAAATGACAAATAAGCATAATATGTTCTGCATCGTATTTCATCAGGGAAATACAAATTTAAAGAATAATGTCATACCACTACACACCTAGTAGAGGGTCCAAATCCAGAATACTGACAATACTGAACATATCAGTAGAGAATGAGGAGCAACAGAAATTCTCATTCATTGCTGCGGGGAATGCAAAATAGCACAACTACTTTGGAAAATAATTTTGCAGTTTCTTACAAAACTGAAAATACCGTTACCATAAGATTCAGCAATCATGTTCCTTGGTACTTACAGGAATTGAAAACATGTCCACACAAAAATCTGCACATGGATATTTGTGGTAGCTTTATTTATAATTGTCAAAATTGGAAGAAACCAAGATGACTTTCAGTTAGTTAATCAATACAATAAACTGTGGTACATCTAGATATCTAGATAGTGAAATATTATTCAGCACTAAAAAGAAGTGAGCTGTCAAGCCCTGAAAAGACATAGAGAAAATTTAAGTGCATATTACTAGGCTTTTAAAAAGGCCAGTTTGGGAAGGCTATATACAGTATGATTCTAATTATATGAGATTCTGGAAAAGGTAAATTAACTATGGGGATAATACAAATATTAGTGGTTAGCAGGGATTGGAGGGAAGAAAGGAATGAATAGAGGGAGCACAGAGGATTTTTAGGACGCTGGTTTCATCTGTATGTACTACAATGGTGGTTGCATGTCATTACACATTTGTTCAAATTCATAGAATGTACAATGCCAGGAGTGAACCCTAATGTAAATTATAGACTTTGGGTGATAATGATGTGTCCAATATAGTATGTGCCACTCTGTTAGGAGATGTTGATAATGGGAGAGGTTATGCATGTGTAGGACACAAGAGGTATATGGGAAATCTGTGTACCTTTCTCTCAATCTTGATGAAAACCTAAAAATATTCTAAAATAATGAAGTGTTTTTTCAAGTGCATTAACAATTAAAGAACCAATCTCTAAGCTTGGCTACATTAAAATTAAGACATTCTACTCATCAAAAGATACTATTAAAAAACTTAAAAGACAAAAAACAGTAGACAATGTTTATTTGCATCATGTATAAGAAATATAGGGCTCATATCTAAAATGTCTAAAGACAAAAAGCAAATAAAAATAACAGCTAATACAAAAATGCCCAAAGGATGTAAGAAGCCACTTAACAAAAGAGAATACAGAGCAACAAGACCTCTTATGCAGTGCTGAGTGGAAAGTAATTGGTGCTACAACTTGGAAAAACAGTTTAGCATTACTCAGTTTCATTCCTATGTTTCCTATGTTTCTTTCATGAGGAAGCATAACTATGTTTATAAAAACAAGCGCACAAAATTGTACATAGTTGCACTTGCCCTAATAGCTCTGCTATGGTTAATTTCATATGTCAGTCTGACTAGGCCAGATACCTAGTTTTGGGTTAAACAGCAGTCTAGATGTTGCTGTGAATGTTATTTTTTAGATATGATTAAGTCAGGAGGCTGAATGAAGAAGATGAATATCCACAATCTTTTCATATTCAGTTTAAAGCCTTAGGATAAAAAACTGAGATCCCCATTAAGGAAGAAATTCTGCCCCTAGATCACCTTCATACTAATACTGCAACAAACTTTCCCTTGGGTCTCCAGCCTGTGAGTCTACCGTGCAGAGTTTGGACTTGCCAGTCTCCATAATCATGTGAGCCACTGCCTTCGAATCCATCAATCAATCCATTTCTCTTTTTCTGCCTCCTCCCCGCACCCATACGAATATATGTCTTACTGGTTTATTTCTTTGGAAAATCCTGACTAACATTGACTCCAAATTGAAAACTATTTAGATGCTCACTAACAAAAATAAGTAAATAAATAAATACATGAATTGTGAGATAATCATATAGTAGAATACTAAATCTTAATGAAAATAAAATGCAACTAGGAAAACATGGATAAATTTCACAAACAAAATGATGAGTTAAAGGAACCAAACACAACACCACACATATAATATGGTTTAATTTAAACAAAGTTCAAAAATAATTGAAACCAAATTTTAGTGTTTAAGTATGCCTAAGTGATTACATCATAAAGAAAGTAATCACAACTAACAACAGTAATAGTTATCTTTGGAAGGGAAGGAAAGAGGAGATTGCGAAACAGCACAAGAGAGCTTTCTGAGGTGCTAACATACACTATTTCTTGATTTGGGTGATTGTTATCCTGGTTTTATTTTGGGGATAATTTAGTTATCTATTTTCATTTTGTGTGTCTCTGATGTGTGTTATATTTTGCAAGACAAAAAGCTAGAGCAACCAAGAATGAGAAACACAGACTCAGAGGGATGGGAATGAGATCACATAGAGAGAGACATTGATAATTGTCTAGCTTTTGGGTTATTTCTGTTGATTAGATCCTAAAACTGTTAGGCATTACTGTGGATGCTTAATTTACTACTAGAAAGGTCTCAGGTTAAAAGTGAAAAGACTGATGTTTGAATGGCCTGCTTTTCCTGGGCTGGTGGCTGAGACACTGCAAAGGCAGATTTTCTTAAGAAACCACTTCTTGCTGTGATAGCAGTATCAGCCAGCATGCAAGATTGAGCATTTGGAATAATCATTCTGTGTTGCTTGTATGCCATGTGGAAGCTGAACAAAGCTGAATCAATGATCCAAGAACATAATGTCTGGAAATAATCCCATCCTGAATACCTTTTTCAGACTTTTGCAGCCAATTGATCACCCAACACTGCTGCATCCATAAGGTTTTACTAATAGATTTGCCATTCACTGATTATATTGCTGTTTATAAGACATTGGTAAAGCTCAAGACATTTTATGAAAAACCTTATTCTATCCAAGGTGGCAGATTAGAAATGCATAGCTTGTGACTTCTGAAACAGGCCAAGGGTATGGCAAGGAATATGCTCTGTTGAGTTCCAGGTATCTTGGTGGCCAAATGTTTATTCCAATTAGCTCAAGCCTGTTTCCTTCAATTAGAAACTTTCTATTATAACACTTTCTTGCCGCCAATTCAATGGATAACTTCCTGAGTCCAAATAGCTCTCTTCTTTATCCTGTAATTTAAACCATGCTCATTCAACTCTACACCTTACTTTACAATCACAGTCCCTGCTGTGCTCTTTAAAAATCAAGCAGTTGTTTTGTGCCATGAACAAAATCATGTATGCTTTCAAATAAAGAAATAATAACATGAAATTTTAAAAAGACTCTGGTTAGGAGGGATATAACAGCAATAGAATGACCTAAACACTAAGAAGCACATCTACTGATATTATTTTCTTTTGTTTTACTCCTGAAATCATAGCCACCAAAACTTTATTTAATGTGCAAAAGCCAAGCCACCTGTATAGGTATACCTGCTGTCTCTAAGTGCTCTTACTAGATAAAATATGATTGCTGCTATGAGGGAGCTTCTTTATACCTAAAGTTTGGTGCCTTAAAAATATCACATGCACATAAGTTTTGTTAAAAATTAAACCTCTTTCATGCTTAATAATACTGAAGTCCAAATTTATTTTCTCCCTTCATGGTTAAAGCCCAAATGGTGCCAGGCCTGTTTTCACTAACTGTAATCTCTAATAAATGAAGAAGGCTTCCAGTGATGTCTGCATTAGTGATAATCAAATAAATTTCTTGGATCAGATATTACAATGTTGACATGATTCAAAGATAGTTTTTAACCTTAATCGGTATTTTACTTGGAGCTCAATAGGGTTGGGAGATAGTAATTTTTATTTGAAAAAATTAAAAACTGTGTATTCCAGTTATAACATAATTTATTCAGATATTAAATTTATTCTGCCAACATTTCTTCCACTCTCTTGCAACCCATAACACAAAGAATCCAGTATCTCTGCAGATAGCCAGGTCCTTTGCAACTCTTTCACTCCGGGATTTTGCAAGGCAGGAAGCAAGAGCTGCTACAATTTCTTGCTCTAATAAGAGAATCTAATTTCAATAAAGAGATTATTCTAGGTGTCCTTGGAAAGAAAGGGCAGAATTTGCGGGCAAAGCAAAGAGAGAGACTGGAACATTTCCTGGAATCTGAGCAAGTTCTGTATAGCAGAGGATTTCTTGCTAGTGATTGAGGAAGGGAAGGGCTACATAGTATATGTGGATAAAGTGAAGATTGAATAGATATTTACACCTCATATTGAGAAGTTGAGCTTTCAGTCATTTAAGTGAATCTTTCATTTTGAGAAAAAAATCTGACTCTAAAAATCTTATTATCCCGAGGATTCCCAACTCCTGACATTATTTCCATAATGCCAACCATGACATGAAAGCCTAATGAAATCAAGGAAAAATACAGATGTAGTTTTTAAATCACTTGAGTCCAATAACGATAAATTTATGTCAGGGAAGACAAAAAAAAAAAAAAAGAAAAAAAAGAAAACCTAGGTTGATCTGCTCTCCTTCTCCCTACTCTTTAAGAAAAACAGAAAGACTAAGACCAAGGCCACAGCATACTTACTGTCAAATGTGTGTGAACTTCTCACAGTTGCATTAATAAAAATCAATTTTTCCTTTGCCAACCACTTAACCTGTTATCTATTTCCCAGTCACTATTATTTCTCTTCTAATTATCCCTGATCGTAACATTGACCTTTGAGGGTTCTAGAGTCATGAAGCCATTTATAGCATTTTTCTGGTTTGATATTAAGAGATACTACTTAGTGAGTTTCAGTAGTACTCAAAGTATTTAATTAGGATCTTTAACTACATTACTTCTTAACATAAACAACATTGTTAGGAAGTTATCATTATCACCAATTCTTCTCATGATGAAACTGAGGCTCAACACAGTTAACTGACATACACGCGTAGATATGCAAATATATAAAGCTACACATTGCTTAAGCACAGGGAAATGTTTTGGGAAATGTGTTGTTAGGTGATATTGTCATTGTGCTATCATAGAGAATATTTATGCAAACTTAGATGGTATTTGGTGTATCAGTCGCTCCTAAATTACAAACCTACACAGCATATTACTATATTGAATACTGTAGACAATTGTAGAACAATGGTAAATATTCATGTATCTAAAAATATCTAAACATAGAAAAGGTACAGTAAAAATACAGTATTGTACTCTTATGGGACCTGATATGGTTTGACTCTGTGTCCCCACCCAAATCTCACCTAGGTTTTCAATCCCTGTAATCCCCATGTGTGGAGGGAGGGGCCAGTTGGGAGGTGATTGAATCATGGGCACAGTTTCCCCCATGCTGTTCTCATGATGGTGAGTGAGTTCTCACAAGGTCTGATGGTTTTATAAGGCAGTTTTCCCTGCTCTTGCTTCTTGTCTCTCCTGTGGCCAGGTGAAGAAGTTCCTTGCTTTCCCTTCCGCCACGATTGTAAGTTTCCTGAGGCTTCTCCAGCCATGCAGAACTATGAGTCGATTAAATTTTTCTTTTATAAATTATCCAGTTTCAAGTATTTCTTTATACAAGTGCTAAAACAGAGTAATAGAGGACTACCACCATATATGCAGTCAATCATGGGCTGAAATGTCATAAGGTAGCACATGATTGTATACATATGTATTCAGAATGAGGCTTATTATCAGAAATTGGCTCATGTAATTGTGGAGGCTGAGAAGTCCCATGATGTGCCATCTGCAAGCTGGAGACCCAGGAATGCCTGTATTGCAAACCAGTACAAGCCTGCCAAACAGGGGAGACAAGGGTATCCCACTCTGAAGGCAGAAGACCAATGTCCAGCCCAAGCATGCAGGCCAAAGAGGTGGATTCTCTCACCTTCAGCCTTTTCTTCTATTCAGGCCTTCAACAGACTAGATGCCCACCCACACCAGAGAGAGAATGATCTACTTTACTCAGGTTACCAATTAAAATGCTAATCCCTGTGAGGCACAGTGGCTCACACCTGTAATCCCAGCACTGTGAGCAGCCGACATGGGTGGATTGCTTGAGTCCAGGAGTTCAAGACCAACCTGGGCAACATGGCAAACCCTGTCTCTACAGAAAATACGCCTGCTGGGCATGGTGGTGTGCACCTGCAGTACAGCTACTACGGAAGCTGAGGTTGGGGGATTGGTTAAGCCCAGGAAGAGGAGGTTGCAGTGAACTGAGATTGCACTACTGCAATCCAGCCTGGAGCCTGAGTGAGAGTGAGACCCTGTCTCAAAACAAACAAACAAAAAAACCCAGCTAATCCCATCCAGAGACATCCTCTCAGGCACACCCAAAAATAATGTTTAGTCTAATATCTGGGTAATTCATGATCCAGTCAAGTTGACATGTAAAATTAACCATGACAACATGTCATTAGGGTTTGTCTGGATCTTTCTACTGTGTCATTTATCCCATTACTAGTATGGTCACAACAGTAGACCACACTAGTAATTATATTCTCAACAAAACGTTACATCTTCTTACCTCCTATCAGTAGGTAGAACTCTCTGTAAATAGCCAGCCAAGGGGATATTTAAGCATTATTTTGACAGTCAAACTTCAAATAAACCACTCAATTGAAAAAAAAGACCATTGTTTCTCAGCATAAGGTTAATATTGTCACAAAAAGAATCCCTCCCTTCAAGGTATCTTTTGAATAAAACAAGTCTACTGATAACACAAAAGTAGGGTAAAGACACAATTGTTAAGGGAAAGAAGGAGAATTTGGAATTTCTGACATGTAATTCCTAAGGCAAAAATGTATGAGCTAATCTATTTCACTAGGGTTCTAAAAATCTAAGAGTAAAATCCCTAAATAATTACTAGATTGAGGAAACCTATTCACTTTATCTAAAACCAACAAATCATACACACACACACACACACACACACACAAATATTTCTAACCTTTGAGACCATGAGAGATAAGGGAGAAAGACTTTTAGATGCATGTTAAATTCTCATCTAGACCCATACTCTGATATATGCTTGAAACCCTGGCTCTTCCTTTCAGATTACTAGAAACTTTGTCATTTAAATAGCCCAAAAAAAGCATATAACAAGGTGGGAAATCTACCTTGCAAATGAAAATATTTCCAGAATATCAACATAAGGCCCAAATGAAGAGGTGACACTTTTTGGCAGTAGAAACATGGTGATTTCAGATGCTTTACTGCCAGTCAGTAATCACAATCACATCATTCAAAGCAATTTTCCCTTGATATAAAAAGATACCACTTGAGAATTTTGATGCTGAATCTAACAGTGGGTTATAAAATATATAAAAAATTAAATCCATTTGAAAATTATGTCTATACCAGCAAAAATATGAATAAAAACTGAAAATAGAATCAGTCAAATAGCAATTTAAAAAATTCAATTTTGCCCACATTTCCCAGCAAGTTGTTCCATTCATTCCTGATGGCATTTCCTCCCTGGCTTTTAAGTTTCTGTAACTCCTTCCTTAAAAATCCGATATATAATTTACTATTTAACAACACACATTCTCAATCCTAGCCATTTGTATCTGGCTCTAAGTTTTTTCTTTCCAACCATAGTTCAATCTTTTAAAGATGATAGACTGTGAGTTCCATTTATTTACTGTAGAGGATGTGCTTTCCCTCTAGGAATTCACAATTCTATGATATAAGGAGTAGAATTAAAATCTATGAGCCAAGATTGAAAGACATACCCCCTCACAAAGGCCCTAGGAAATATGAAAAGCTCTGTTTTAACTATGTAAAAGAGAAAAATTTCCCATAGCACAATGGGGAATCTCTATATCCAAATAAAATACATATTTTATGCAGGAATAAAATGTATTTATTTATACATACACACATATGCACCCCCCAACACACTCATCCCTTAACAGAAAGGTCATGTGAAAATAATTCTACTCAGAGGATCACAGAATTGGTAAAATTGCTGCCAAAACATTTAAATCAATTTTTTTCATGTATCATTAATATATATCTTGCAACAAACACAGTTATTTAGTTTACATACGTATCCTTATTGTCAGGAGGGGGAAAGATTATTGTTCAAACATTCTGAAATCTATTCATAATATTTTTTAAAATAAATATAAAATTGGGAATCAAAGTATACACACTCTGCCTTTTTCAAAGGCATTTTACAGCATTCAAGTTTCATCTTTAACCCCAAGCATGTAGACAGTAATGAAAGTGTCACATAGTTTGCTAGAGTGTATTATTAAAAAACTAAAATATAAATCAGAGGAGATACGAATATTGCTGTAGAATTTACTGGCTGTAAGCTGTGTCTCATATTACTCATCAAAATTGAAAAAGTCATACTTATTCTCATAGGAAATTAAGGAGACTTGAAATGACTTAATGCAAGTGATTTTAACTTACAAGGCAGTCGTGTAAAAGTGAGCAGATTAAATTCCCACTTTCAGAGGAACTGGAACAGAAATGAAGGTAGCTAAAGGGAAATAATGGAGTGATGAGATGGCTTGAGGGCTTGAAAAGTAATTCTTTTATAAGACTTTTTTCATCAAGTTTTTCAAATTCACAGATGTTGGGGTCAGTAACATTAGTTGGGCAACAATCAGAAGGCAAACCTGATGGGTCAGGTCCTGAGGCTAAGAGAATAGTAGGCACTAACCAGTCAGAGCGGACAATATTCATCAGGATGTCACTGACACACAGCTTTTAATTACTTCATGAGAAGCTCCTAGACCTGGCCCCCAATTCACTAAGGACAGGATAGTATAAGGAAAGTGGCTGGGGCCTTATACTCTCAGGTCCTTAGTGAGTTCTTAAGCCTTCAGACCAAATTAAGTAAAAGTATAACATAATCACTCATCCAAAATCCGGAAGTACAACCTATAGATATATAGTATACTTGCAAAAATATTTTTAATCCATTCAGTGAACTAAAAGTCATATAAAGAAGAATTTAGGCCGGGCGCGGTGGCTCAAGCCTGTAATCCCAGCACTTTGGGAGGCCGAGACGGCCGGATCACGAGGTCAGGAGATCAAGACCATCCTGGCTAACACGGTGAAACCCCGTCTCTACTAAGAAATACAAAAAATAGCCGGGCGAGGTGGCGGGCGCCTGTAGTCCCAGCTACTCGGGAGGATGAGGCAGGAGAATGGCGTGAACCCGGGAGGCGGAGCTTGCAGTGAGCTGAGATCCGGCCACTGCACTCCAGCCTGGGCTACAGAGCGAGACTCCGTCTCAAAAAAAAAAAAAAAAAAAAAGAAGAATTTATACTAAAAATATACTTTAAATACATTAGTCATCCTGGCACAAGCACAAATTCCTTCAAAGAAATGATGAAATAATCAAACTTATATACAAAACAAACAAACAGAATTACTATAAATATAAAAACTACAAAAGCAGGCCAACATGGCTGTGTCTTTTTGTAACTTAAATTCAGAACAGTTATTAGTGACACTGTTTTCCAAAATTGTTGAGAAATCTTAAGAAGGTTCTATCCATACATATCACATCTTTCGTCCATTGCATAGGAATTGCATGTATTGAAAATTCAGTGTATAGTAATTCCACACAAAATATATTTTATGTTTGTATGTAAACCGGGGTTAGGTAATAGCTTCAGATATTATAAATAGGTCCAGCAGAACATTCACTTTCAGGATATCAAGTATTTCTTTTTTTTTTTTTTTTTTTTTTTTTTTTTGAGACGGAGTCTTGCCTTGTCGCCCAGGCTGGAGTGCAGTGGCGCGATCTCCACTCACTGCAAGCTCCGCCTCCCAGGTTCAAGCCATTCTCCTGCCTCAGCCTCCCGTATAGCTGGGACTACAGGCGCCCGCCACTGCGCCTGGCTAACTTTTTTGTATTTTTTTAGTACAGACGGGGTTTCACCGTGTTAGCCAGGATGGTCTCAATCTCCTGACCTCATGATCCGCCCGTCTCGGCCTCCCAAAGTGCTGGGATTACAGGTGTGAGCCACCGTGCCCGGCCTTAAGATATCAAGTATTTCTATCCCCCAACCACATAGCCAGTAGTGGCCTCCAAACCTTACAATAATCACAATGACCCACAGACATCCAGATTTAACTTAGGGAGAAGTGCCTTCCCAGTTGAGAAGTACTATCCCAACATTGAAGGAAAGGATTAACCACGGAATTTCTTGCAGAAAAGAATAAACAAGAAAAACACTAATTGAAAACTTATAGCAGCTAGTATGTTATGAACTTCATATAAAACTTTTATTTCATTTTTCGAACAATCATGCAAAATAGATGAGGTTATCCCCATTAATAGATACATAAACCAAGTCTCAAGGGGGGCAAACAACATTTCTTTGATACATAGTTTTTAAGTAGCCTTGGGTATATTTGGAACACAGTCTCTTAGACTGTGAATCCTGTGTATTCCACAACACCTTTTTCTTAACTATTAGCAAGAAACTAGAATTTCACAAGGGAATCTCATTCAAATGAGACTATTATTGACATTATTTTGAAAGGCTGTATCTTGTTTTCTATATAATGAAAGTAAACTCTGAATATATCGTGACATATGGTACAATATGAAACAATACATTTATGAATAAACAAGATTGAGTTCCATAAATTCTAAATTCTGGAATGAATCAGGCATATATAGGCACAACATGGACCAAAAATTAGAAACCAAAGTGGCTAGGCCTGATGAAAAAACAAATGAAAAGT
Source organism: Theropithecus gelada (assembly GCF_003255815.1). Lineage (NCBI taxonomy): Eukaryota > Metazoa > Chordata > Mammalia > Primates > Cercopithecidae > Theropithecus > Theropithecus gelada. The sequence goes on along the minus strand of NC_037675.1, from coordinate 83,686,699 downwards.
AGTGGAGAAAGACTTTGAAATCACATTTAGTTTCATAGTTTTCCTTCTTTCCACCCCACCTCAAAGTGATCTAGTAAAAATAAACAAAAATCCCCATTCTACTCAAATTTCTTCCACACAAACTCTTGGTGCATGAGTTTATGTGCAAGAGAGTGTAGCCATGCTTAGGTGCTTTTATATTCTTTGCAATAATTATTAGAGCTATTTTATAAAAAGATGTGGTTGAAGATTCATTAAAGTCTGATCTTTGAATAGTTGCAGAAAGAGAAAGACAGAATTCTCTCTATCATACCACCCTTGTTAAAAGAAAATAACTATATAAAATTTTTAAAATCATATAGGACAAGAGAAAAAAATTGTATAATGAAATAAAAATGCCTACTTCTGTATGAAGAGCAAGCTTCTGTTACCATTATCAGGAAAAATTTAAATAATTTTTCACATTACAGTCTCATACATGCAACGTAATTTTTTAGTGGACGTATACAAAATTGAATCCATAATATAGGCCCAGACATTCTCACTTACAGATTTGTGAAATTCTTATTTTAAAGACCCTCTTCAGAAAAACAAAAGGCAGATCAAACCAGCTAAAATTTGCAGTCAATTTTTCTTCCATAATAGGCAGAAATAAAAACAGAAAACAAAAAACTAAATACTTCGCAGTGATTCTACCTGCTCAGTCTCTCTCTCATCTTTTCTCTCTCCATACTCTTGGAAACTGCTTTCGGTTAAGCACTCATTGTGTATCTCCTCAATGACTGCAGAAATTTCTCAGCTGGTCATCCAATTCCAGTTTTATCCCCTTTTAATATGTCCTTCTTACTATTACCAGAGTGTTATTTCCAAAAGTAAATATGATTACTCTCATGCTTAGCTTCATCCAGTTCTCTCCATCATTACAAAGCTGCGATCCAGATTATCTCAGCATAGACCCTGCTGATGTGGATCCTCTCTAGGCTCAACATACATAATTCCTCAAAAATATTCTCCATCATGGAATCACTGTAAACTTTCTGTAGCTTCTTAAATGAACCAGGTCTTTTTTTTTTAACTCCTTGCCATAGTTTCTTGTATATGCTGTTTTTCATTTCCAGTAATATGTTTCTCTCCATGATTTACTTAAGAGCTCATACTCATCCTTTAAGAGTTAACTGATGCTTAGCCTCTTCTGGGAAAACTCTGAAGCTAGACTTCTCTCCTCTGTATTTCCATTGCCTTCTCTGTACATATTCCTAACATATTATTTAACAGAGTATACAATTATAGTATAATTGTTGATTGATTTGCTCCTCACCTCTGCCATCATTAGACTAAATATGTCAAGGACAAAAATTCCATCTGTGATTTCTATGTTACCAACATATAGCACATTGTAAACACCAATGCATTTTTATTGAATAAGTGTAAAATAACATCGCCCTGTTCATCCCAGAATGAAGCCAGACATACGATTCTAACATTGGCTCATTTTCAATGTAGTTTCTGTTTTTTGGGGGTTTTTTTGTTTTTGTTTGTTTGTTTGTTTTAGACAGAGTCTCACACTGTCATTCAGGCTGGAGTGCAGTGGCACAATCTCGGCTAACTGCAAGTGACTGCAAGCTCTGCCTCCCTCGCTCACGCCATTCTCCGGTCTCAGTCTCCCGAGTAGCTGGGACTACAGGCACCCACCACCACGCCCGGCTAATTTTTTTATATTTTTAGTAGAGATGGAGTTTCACCGTGTCTACTAGCCAGGATGGTCTCGATCTCCTGACCTCGTGATCTGCCTGCCTTGGCTTCCCAAAGTGCTGGGATTACAGGCGTGAGCTCCCATGCCCAGCCGTTTCTGTTTTTAAGACAATTAGGAAATAGCGAAACTCTTAACTCCAAGCAGTGGTATAGGATAATATTGTAAACATAAACAATAAGAAGTGACATCCATTATTTTTTGGTAGATTTATGATGAATTGTCTCTTGACTCTAATCGACCCACAAAATAAAATGAACACACGTCTTTGGAAAGTAACTAAGTGGAAGACCCTGTTTTCCATAGGATAAAATGCAGATTTTCTATTGAAAAGTAAAGTCTTCATTTCAAAAATGTGAAGAAAATCGTGCTATAAAAATAATTTCAACTGATTAAATTTAGTCAAAATAAAAGAGTTTTCTGTGCATCTATTGCCTTTTCATTTTATTTAGATTTGATCTAATTTTCATTAACTTTAAGCCTTTGCCCCTTATTATCTCTATTTAAGGTGGTCAAACAAGTGTCAATAGGAATATTGGGATTAGTAATGACTCGCACCCTGTTTAAATCATCAGGTTTGCTTGAATCCCTGATTATAGATATACTTACTGACAGATTTTCATGATTAAAAACTGTAAACTGGCACAGTCTGACCATTTTTGTCCAGACTAATAATCCCAGAGAATCTATACTTAGACATTGTATAGTCTATTTGAATCTAAATTGACTTTATAGTTAAGGATGCACAGTGTTGTCCCTAGGGAAACCGCTAAATAATGGCATAAAAAGTACAAGTAAGCATCCAAGAGAGAAAATAAAATTGAAGAATGAATTAAACAAATTTAACTTAAAAGAGCGCAGTAAAGAAGCAACAAATAAACAAAACAAGAGGAACCAATAGGAAACAAGTAACAAAGAATGCCCTCAAATTCAAAAATAAAAAATTACCAAGGCCAGGTAATTTTACCATATGAAAAATTAAATGGGCCAGATACAGTGGCTCATGCCTGTAATCCCAGCACTTTGGGAGGCCAAGGTGGGGGGATCAACTGAAGTCAGTAGCTTGAGACTAGCTTGGTCAACATGGTGAAACCCTGTCTCTGCTAAAAATACAAAAATTAGCTAGGCATGGTGACAGGTGTATGTACTCCCAACTAATCAGGAGGCTGAGGCAGGAGAATTGCTTGAATCCAGGAGTCAGAAGTTGCAGTGAGCCGAGATGATGCTATTGCATTCCAACAAGGGCAACAAGAACAAAACTCTGTCTCAAAAAAAAATTACACTAAATGTAAATGGCCTGAATACCACAAACTAAAGAACAAATACAGACTGAACCAATAACCCAAACTCAACCACATGCTGTCTACAAGAGATGCACTTTAAAATTAAAAATACAAATAGGTTGAAAGTTGCAAACATGAAAAAAGATAGATCATATTAATGGTAAGCATATGGAAGCTGTGTGGCTCTATTAATATTTTTAAAAGTAGACTGTAGAACAGAAGCTACTACCAAGGATTAAAAGAGTCATTGTATAATGATAAATTGAATAATGAATCAGTAATGGAGTTTAAGGTGGACATGAATGTTGGCAGACAGTAGTCAACTTATTATACAATACTAATCAAGTAAAAAATAGAAAAAACTTCAAAGTATTAGGGATAACAGTTGATTACTCCAGAAACTAGAAATGTGAAGAGGAGAATATGGAATTTTATGAAAAAACATATGTCAATACATTTGATAATATATTAAATAATTCCTGGAAAATGTAATCTGTCAGAAATGAATTGAAAAACATAGAAAATTTAATATTTAGATGAATACAATTAATTAATAATATACAGAATATACTAAAGAAATTCTATTTATAATCAAAAGTTTCCCTTGAAGCAATTTATTGATCCACTTGGGTTTTTGTGTGAATTTCATGAAACCCTGAAGAAAAATAGTACGCTATCCTTTACACACACCTTTAAAATGCCTAGAGGTATAGAGATGGCTTCCTAATTCATTTTGTGAGGCCCTGTTATTGAAATCTGGCAAAGATACTGTTAGAGACCAACAAATGAATGAATCCTCAATAAAACATAAGCAAATCCAATTCAGCAAAATATGAAAAATGATCTTACTTTAAGATCATGTAGGCTTTACACAAGGAAAGTATATATGAAGGTGAAAAATCATATAATCTCAGTTGATGAAACTATTTGATAAAAGTCAGCACTCATTTATGATCAGAACTCTCAGCAAACTAGGAATGGAATAAAATTTTCTCCACCTGATAAAGATATCTCTGAAAACTTAGGTACCACATACAATGGTGAAAAACTAAATGCTTTTTCATACAATTGAGAACAAGGCAAGAATGTATATTCCCAACATATCTTTTAAATATTGTACTAGAGGTCTCAGCTAGTGCATTTGTGCAAGAAAAATAAGTCAAAGGCATATACAAAAGTGTGTGTGTGTACATATATGTATATATATGTCTGTTTGCATACACACAGAGATGTCTCCATAAAATATTTTAAGAAATAAAAAAAACCCTACTACGATTGACAAGTGAACTTAACAAGGCTGAAGGTGACATAGCTAGTACAAAATAAAACAAATGTATTTCTATACATAGTAGTAACAAATAATTGGAGGAAAAAACCAAAAATACTATTTTAAATATTATTAACAAAATAATGAAAATTAACAGAATATACACAAGACTTCTAGACTAAAAAACTATAAACATGGCTAAGAGCAGTTAAATAAGACCCAAATAAATGGAGAGACTTATCATGTTTATTGATTGACTCACTCATATTGCTAAAATATCCATTTTCCTCAAATTGATCTATAAAGACTATGCCCTTCCAATTACAATTCTAGTAGGCTTTCATAAGAATTAAGCTGATTCTAAAATGTATAAGAAAATATCCTATAAAATAGCCAAAATTCTTTCAACTCAACCATCAGAAGACAAAGAACCCTATAAAAATAGTGTAAAGTCTCAAATGACATTTCACAAAATAAGATATACAATTGACATATCCACATGAAAATCTGTTCAATATCATAAGCCACTTGGGATATGCAAATTAAAATTACAATGAGATACCACTTCACTCCCACCAGAACCACTAAAATAGCTAAATTTAAAATATCTACAATAGTACCAATGGTTGGCTACGTTCTGGAACGCCTGGAACCTTGAGAGTGTACAATGTCACAACTAATTTAGAGAACATTTTGGCATAGTCATATGTTAAACATAGGCCTACTATTTTACCCATCAGTCTGACTCCTAAGCATTTTTTCAAGAAAAAGGAAAAGAGATACACACACAAATTATTATACTTGCATCAGCATAGTAACTCTATTCATAACAGGCCCAAACTAGAAGCAAACAAAGTGAATACATAAACAAGTGAATACAAAAACAAAATATGATATATCCATACAATATAATTCTACACAGTAACAACAACTACAGCAAAAGCATAATCAAACAAGCAACAACATAAAACATTTCCAAAAAATTCCTTGAGCAAAGAAGCCAGGTATAAAAGTGTACATATTGCATACTTCAACTTATATAAATTCTTAGAATTTCAAAAGTAATCAATAGTGATAAAAATTAGGTCATTAGGTGCCAAATATTAAGGATGGTAAGGGGAATAACTTCAAGGTACACAAGAAAACTTTCTGGGTCTATCTTTATTAATGGGTCAATTATGGCAGTACATACATTTATCAACACATGAATTGTATATTTTAAGAATGTAAATTTTACTCTTTGTTAATTACACTTCAATAGAATTGATGAAAAATAAATTAGAATGGTCAAACTATCTTGAGGACATATTGAGACTGATGCTGCCAAATTACCCTCTTACTGATGCCTAGTATTTCAGAGCAAAGATAAAAGTGAAATTACTGGCAGAGAGAAGTTACAAAGAAACTGAGACAAAGTGACTATGGGTAAATTTGATGAAAGTAGAGCATAAAGACAAAAAGGAAAGAAACAAATAAGGTGGCTAAAGAGATAAATTAAAGAATAGGAAGAGCCTAGGCATAAATCCCTAAAGAGTAGCCCTGGTGTAAGAAATATAGGAGATTTGGGGTTGCTGCTGAACATGATTTTACAAATTTTAGGTAGCTAAATGTCAAGTCTTTATACCTACTCAGAAAAGGTAGACATAACATTACAGGTGATGGATGGAGAGATACAAAATGTTCATAAAAAACTGGAATAGAGTGTAACTGAGTTGATGTGAAAAAGGACAGGGTAAACTGAGCAATGGTAGGTAGTAACCCATATTCTGAAAGGTTCCATAGGCTGCTCATTGGGATTTGACTTCATCCTGTGGGAAATGAGGAATCAGCAGAAATTTACAAGACAGGCAGTAACTGATCAGCTTAGTATTTCACATACTTTACAGTGCCTTGACATAATGAAATCGTCAATATTTTATAGAGGACTATATCAAAAAGTGCCCTTTGAAAGGGAAGCCTGTCTTTTAAAATCACAATATCAAGGATGTTTTTGCTCTGAACAAAAGATGCGGCCAAAAGATATGGCCCTTTTATATAATATAATATATGTATAATATTTTATATCATCACATATTTGGTCTAACTACTGAATTAGAACCCAAGGGATCTCAGCATTTAAAACCTTAAAATCTAATCTTTAAGGGTTAGGGAAGATCACGAGATTCAGGCTTTGAAAATGGAAAAGAGGAGTGGTGAAGGATATGAAAAATTAAATTCAAATATACTTATGCATTGGAACCTGACCAATTTGAGAACATGGAGAGGTGTCGAAAGATCCTGTTACAAAAAGGCTTTGTCCCAGGCAAAAGAAAAAATATTTCTTTCATCTTAAAATGAGAGAACAGTTTACCTGAAAGTAAGAGTCAACTTGATATTTAGAACCATGATAAAGAATATAAAGTGACTATAAAAAATAATAATAAAAGAATGTCAGCCATTGCAGTTACTGTCCAAGGTCACATGCCAGTCACTGAAAAAGCAAAGACAACCAAATATATGTTCTTTTGGCCTCTCTACATTTGATCCAATTTTAAGATGGATTGAAACATTGAGTCAAGTTGCAGTCGGCATTTCAGGGAATAAGACTTTCATCATGTCCTCAGAAAGGTCATTTCAGTCTAATAGATTTCATTAGACTATGCATTTTAGGTTGAAAGCATTTCTAAATGCATTGCTATGGAGTAAAACGCAACGTAGTAAAAAATGTTCCCAAGTTACTTGTCCTTACTTGGCGTAGTCTCATTATTTCAGTTATATTCCTTTGGACCACCCTAAAGTATTGTGCTCTTCTTTCATGTTTACATCCTTTCGACAATTTAAATTCGTTTAATAAAATCTACAGGAGGGAGAGACCTTTCTTGTTAACATATTTAACCTCTGGGGAATGTCTGTTTTCATATAATTATGCATAGACTTCATATTCATATAAATATTTTGTGCCTGCAGGGGGGTAAAATGGATCTCTCTCATGAATATTCAACAGTGCCATTTCTTCTAGTAAGACACAGACATCTTTCTTCATGGTTATTAAGCACTAGGATGTCTATATATATTTTCTCCTTCATGTTTTGTTTGCATAAAACTGATGAGATATAGGAACTGCCAAAGCAGACATTTATTATTCCAGATACCTCAATATTATAGTGCCTTCATCCAAATAACTCAATAACATTTTTCACATTCAAATCTTCAGTATTATAAAGGTTGTTCCATACACACACACATACACACACACACGAACACACACACATATAATTCCAGAAGCACAAAATGAAATTATAAATTATGAAGACTTGGCTTAAAATTGTGGTGGAAAGGAGCTGGCAGAGGCAAAGATACTTTATTCTCTTTGTGACATGACTTCTTGCAAGACAATCTTGTGCATGCTCAGATTTCAAATTCTGATAGTAAAGAGAAAGGTGGGCAACCTCTAGAAAGAAATTGGAAATTGTTTTTTAAAGTGAGTATTGCTGGGCACAGTGGCTCGAGCCTGTAATCCTAGCACTTTAGGAGGCTGAGGTGGGCAGATTACCTGAGCTCAGGAGTTCTAGACCAGCCTGGGCAACATGGTGAAACCCTGTCTCTACTAAAATTAAAAAAAAAAAAAATTGCCAGGCGTGATGGCATGCGCCTGTAGTCTCAGCTGCCCAGGAGGCTGAGGCAGGAGAATTGCTTGACCCGGGGAGGCGGAGGTTGCAGTGAGGAGCTGAGATGGTGCCACCGCACTCCAGCCTGGTGACAGAGCAAAAGTCCATCTCAAAATAAATAAATAAATAAATAAATAAAATAAAGTGAGTGTTTTTCCATCTATAATAACATTGTTCACATAAAAAGTTGTCATCCTTTTCTTTATGCATTCAATAAATATGTATTGAACATCCAGTATACCAGAAAACATTATAGACTCTGAGAATACAGTTGGGAACAAAACACAAAATAGGCTGAGTCCCAGCGATAATACAGCTTACTTTCTAGAGAAGGAAGATGAAACAAATAAATGATCAAACAAATAACAAACGTGGATAAATGAATGAACGATGTATTAAGTAGTGTTGAGCACTATGTAAAGGATAGGTTTAGGAAACTATTAACCTCATATGTTAATGTATTTGTCACAGATATTGCACCCGTGTGTGTGTTTGTGTGTATGTTATTTTAGGGATTGAGTTTGTGGGTGTGCACTGTTTTATTGTCTCAAAAATAGTATGAAAAGTTTGGTACAGGTACCATCATTTAAAGATGATGGAAATCACTAACAGAGAATAAACCGCTTGCTCCAAGTCACACAGCTGGAGTGTAGCAGAGTTATGAATTCAATTTGGTGTCTGAATCCAGCTTCATGAACTTCCTACTGAAAGGACCATTCTCTCAGGTGATGGTTCTAATATTCATCCATTTGTAGTTCACAATTCTCAGGAAAGTGACCTGGAGAAAGCCAAGACATAATTGGAGGGAAAAAAAGTTCATCGACTAAATGTTAACATTTAAAATGGATTTAACCATGAAGAGAAAATTATAGTCAGCTAAATAAAGAATGTTCAGAGTAAAATAGAAGAAGAATCTTGCAAAGGAGGAGAAATAATATTCTTCTCTAGAAGAGAAAAAAGAGAAGATACACCTTTTCTTCTTTTCTTACCAACTTCAGATAAGTACATCATAAACATGGGAAAGTGGGTACTTTGGGGAGAGGCAGGATGAAAATGTAATACTAAGAAATTATTGGGAGCCTGAATTTTACGCTTCCTTCTAGCTTATTTCAATCTAGTTGTTGCAAATAGAATGGGAAGCCTAATCATCAATAAAGATTATGATTATGCATCTTTCTTTTTTATTTTATTTTATTTATTTGTTTTTGTGAGATGAAGTCTCACACCGTCACCCAGGCTGGAGTGCAGTGGTGTGATCTTGGCTCACTGCAACCTCTGCCTCCAGGGTTCAAGCAATTCTCCTGCCTCAGCCTCCTGAGTAGCTGGGACAACAAGAGTGTGCCATCACACCCGGTTAATTTTTGTATTTTTAGTAGAGATAGAGTTTCACCATGTTGGCCAGGCTGGTCTCAAGCTCCTGACCTCAAATGATCTGCCTACCTTGGCCTCTCAAATTGCTGGGACTACAGGCATCAGCCACTGCGCCCGGCCAAGATTATGCATCTTTCTTAAGGTTGTGTGTGTGTGTGCATGTGCGTATCTCCTTCTGGGGAATGTGAAGGCAAGAGAATTCCAAAGGGGAAATACAAGCTTGTCAAGTTGTTTCAAACTGTGAAAAAGGGTTAATAAAAAGAAAGGGGCCTGGAAATGCTCTCTGAACCATTTAGAGAAACTTGACTATGTAGCACCATGCTTTTGCAACACACTTGAAGCTGGGGATTTGGGCCTTTTACTCCCTAGAATAAGCCAGTAAAAATGCTGATTACAGCTTTTGTGTGGGGGTGATTTTTTTTTTTTCCTTTACTCAAGGCTCAGACCCCCTTGAGTGGCAGAGATGGGGTGGTGTGTGTAAATGTCAGTATGTGCTCCCTCTTCCCCATACCACACAAGCCAATAATATATCACATTAGCAACCAGCTTAGAGATAAATGAGAGGAAGCTTTGAGATCAAATCATCAATCTTAACCCATTGGTGGGGGTCCCAGATGTGACACAGACCTGGAAACTCCTGTTGTGGCAGTGATTGTAACTACAAAGACAATATCATATTGTTCTTTCCCTAATAATGACGGGGAGCTTCTGTCTCCTAAATCAGAGCTTATTTTCCTTCCCAAAAACCAGCAAAGCCATTATTTAAACAGTCACCTTGAAAAACACAATGCTTTCTGAGATAGAGGGACTCTCCTTGATTTCTTACTCTTAGCATATTCTTTATCCAACTCATGAAAATTTCCTTAAGGTTACAAATAGCTTTAAAATAATTCCCCCACAAGGTCTTTGTAGATACTTAAACGCTTTAAAACCTGAAATCACCCTGAAAAAGCACGCAGAGAAAAATGAACTAGATGACTCAATTGAGTAAACCTGTTCCATCTCTACAGGGAAAGATTTTTATGAGAACAATGTTAAATCTGCAGAGCTGTGAGTTAAAAAAAAATTATAATCAATGTTGAATCTGTCAGTCTAGCTTGAGTTGGCTTTTAGGAAATCCAGAGAAGGACAAATGATTACAAGAACACTGGCCATTAAGTCTAAAGGTTTCAAGTAAAACGTTTGTGTTCTTTGTTGGATGGTTGTGAGTTTATGATCTAGAAGAGGTCATAAGATTTTTTAAGTTGGATATTGATTCATCAAAATTCTCTTGACACTTTGAATTCTCAAATAGTGAATATTTCTAAGTGAGATCTTGAAGTACACAGGAGAGTAAGCCAGGAATTAACATTCTAGAAAGTTAACTGAATGATCTAAATTGTCAAACTTGATTTAGATGAACCGTTTAAAAATTAAGTTTTAAATGGACATTGTAAAAAATTCAAGTTACACAAGAAAATAGAGAATAAAAGCTAATCCTCTCAGCCTTCCTGTCCCCAGTCCTGATATTTGACTTCCTCTTTCAATGTGAGTCTAATTAGCCCACCAGGCAAGGACTATTCATTTTTTTAATCTAGTATATACTTATTTGAAATGTGTGAACATGGTCATCAAAAAGCTTTCTAGACACACAAATCTCATATCGTAAATTCATTCTGGAAATTGCCAGCAGTCAAGAAGTCTAGCCATTTGGAAATTATAAGAGGTTTCAGCCTGGACCTTGAAACTACCCCTGGGAATCTGATTGCTATTTGTCTTGAATTTTTCTTTGAACAATGCTGATCCTTCACTGAGGCCTGCACTTGAGTGCAATTTAGTGTTAGGTAGTTTGTGGCTCAGGAGGACTTGGGTCATATTCTTAATTTTGCAATAGCTATGTGATCTTAAGCAAGGTAACTGTATATGGATGGATCTTGGTCTCCTCACCTGTACAATAGTGATAAACATCCAACACAGAGGAGCATGAAAGCATCTGTGGTAGAGCCCACCAGCTGCCTACGTCTTAAAAGAATTAGCTAGACATATTTAAAACCAGAAGAAGGACCTTTCCTTGCCTTTCTTGTGCAAATTTCTGTATGATAATATGTAAGTAGAATGTTATGTGCAACTTCTGGGAGCCTTTCTTATAAGAAAGCAATACACACTGTCTTTCATTGACTTATGCATCCCTTCCTCCATTTTGCTGCTTTTCTTATGGATGCTATGATCTTAAACTCTGAATATGAGGACCACTACCAAGGGAAATAAAGTACTAACCTGGAAAAATTTGGGTGCCTAAGGTGTAGAGGACTATGTGCTCGCAAACAGGGTGTTCCCGATAAGACCTGCTCTCGCAAACGAAGCAGGGCATTCCCGATAAGTCCTGCTCTTGCAAACGAAGCAGGGCGTTGGGGACTTGTTTATGTGTAAACATCTTGAAAATCCAGAAAGTCAGGGAAAGGTCAGAAAAACAACAATGTGTCTTGTGACTTGGCAACATTCCACAAATGACTGTATAAAATAAAGCAGAGCTCGCCATTTGAGGCGGCCGCCATGTTTGTCTTGTCTTGTGTTGTCTTGTGTGTTCATTCCTTTGTTTAGGAAACACGCGGACTCCAACACTAAGGACTTCGTGAAACAGAAATATCACACTAGCCCTAAAAATTATATACATTTGTTTTCCATCTATCTGAGAGAGAAATAACTATTTTGTTTGCATCACAGCAGTTTTGTTTTCCATCAATTGCCAGCAATATTAATTTTAAATATGTAAAATGTAGTTCCAGTAAGCAGAGTACTCCTATAATGGAACCCAAAATACACAAAATTGGCTGACTGAGAGGGACAGAGTGGTGGATGGCAAGGACTCAGATATTGCAGACTGAGAAACTGATGACCTTTGTTATACAATAGCAAAGCATTTGATTAAATTGTTACTTGTCCTTGGAAAGGAGACCATGAGCTAGTCAGCTGTGACATTAGAGTAAATTATAGGAAAAATCCAGCAAGTATATGTGAGTTTACTACTTCTTGCCACTTTTAGTAAAACCCTGCATATAAGATACAAATTCTGGCTCAAGCTAGATGGCCTGCAAAGAGAGATAGAATTTTATAAAGTCTCTGCATCTGGCCTAAGATTCGAGTTAACTGAGAATCCAATTATTTGAATCCTTACCTCACTGTAAAGGTCAATTTCTTTGTTACCCAAAATTAAAGTTTATATGGAATACCGTGAAAAATATCTTGAACAGAAAATAAGATATTGTGCCCACAGGCGAGATTTTCAAGCATCTTCTGTTAAGAATTGCTTGCTCAACAATGTAAGTCATCTCACTTGCAGAGATCAAATTAAGAAAATTGCCTTATCATTTAAACCCACTGTTACATATGGTGTAATAGTCATTAGAGCTGTTCACCTTAGATGCATATAGTAGGACTGCACTTCTCCATTCTTTGTGAAGTTAAGTGTCAGACACAATGACTTACTTAAGTGAATAAAATGTGAATAGATTCACATATTTAATGACAATATCATAAAAATGGGTCAGAGGTTTGGTATATTCCCCTTCTTCTGATATAATGGTCCTAGAAACATGTGTTAAAAGGGAAGTATACGAGCCCACATCCCTTAAAAACTACTGTAATAAGAGTTTGTTGGAAAATCTTTGTTTTTCTTAGATGCTGTACTTTTAGGGTTGTATGCTTTTATCATGTGCTGACTGACACTGACACTTTAAACAGAGATTACATTAAATTGAAGGGATGAGGGGGAAATGGGCAAAGCCCAGATGGCTGACAAATCAGAGACTAAAATAATTTAATTTAAAAACTATATACTTGTAGATGGGAAAAAAGTTTCTCCTTACCCTCTACCCTGCTCTCAACCTGAAACTGCCTTTGCAAAAATTATAACAGTGAGAAAATTATGACAGTGAAATAAATCTAATCTAACCAATGCCATCCAGCTTGCTTCTAACCTCCAAGCTGTCCTTGTTCATTCCTGGGCATAGGGCAAACTAATCTGGGGAAAAACTTAGTATACTAGTCAGTTCTAGCATTGCTATAAAGAAATACCTAAGACTGGGTAATTTATAAAGAAAATAAGTTTAATTGGCTCAATGTTCTGCAGGCTGTACAGGAAGCATGATTCTGGCATCTCCTCAACTTCTAGGAAGACCTCAGAAAACCTTCAATCATGGCAGAAGATGAAGGGTAAGCAGGCATATCTTACATGGCCAAAGCAGGAGTAAGGATGGGGTGGAGGTGCTAACACTTGTAAACAACTAGATATCATGGCAACTCACTCATTTAATATCAACAGAATAGCACTGAGGGCATGGTGCTAAACCATTATGAAAAACTGCCCCCATGATCAAATCACCTCACACCGGGCCCCACCTCCAACATTTGGGATTACAATTGACCATGAGATTTGGGTGGGGACACAGATCTAAACCATAGCATTCTGCCCCTGGCCCCTCCATATTTCTTGTTCTTCTCACATTTCAAAATCTAATCATGCCTTCCCAATAGTCCCTCAGCGTCTAAACTAATTCCAGCATTTAAAAAAAAAAAAAAAAAATCCATAGTCTAATCTGAGCTAAGGCTAGTTCCTTCTGCCTATGTGGCTGTAAAATAAAAAACAAGTTAATTACCTCCAAACACAACAAGTTACATTCCAAAATACAATGGGACTACATGCATTGGGCAAATATTCCCATTCCAAAAGAAAGAAATAGGCCATCAAAGGGGGCTACAGGCCCCATGAAATTCCAAAATGCCACAGGGAAGTAATTAAATCCTAAAGCTCCAAAATAATCTCCTTTGACTCCATGTCCTATAACCAGGGTCCACTAGTGTGAGTAGACTCCCAAGGACTTAGGCATTTCTGCTTCTGTTTCTTTGCAGAATTCAGACCCCATGGCTGCTCTTACAGGCTGGTGTTGAGTGCCTGCAGCTTTTCCAGGTGCAAGGTGCAAACTCTTAGTGGATCTGCAATTTTGGGGATCTGGAGGATGGAGGCACTCTTCTCTCAGCTCCACTAGGTGGTGCCCCAGTGGGGACTTGGTGAGGGGGCTTCAAACCCACATTTACTGTCCTTGCTGCTCTAGAAGGGGTTTTCTAAGAGGGCTCCTCCCCTGAAGAAGGCTTCTGCCTGGACATTCAGGCTTTTTCATACATCTTCTGAAATTTAGGTGGGGGTTCCCAACCCTAAACTCTTGTACTCTGCATGTCTGTGGGATTAACACCATGTGGGAGCTGCCAAGGCATATGGCTTACACCCTCTGAAGAATCAACCTGAGCTCTACCTGAGCTCCTTTGAGTCACAGCTGGTGCTAGAAACAGCCAGGATACAAGGAGCAGCATCCTGAGGCTGCACAGGGCCGTAGGGACCTGGGCCTGGCCCGTGAACTCATTCTTCCCTCCTGGGTCTCTGAGCCTGTGACAGAAAGGGGATGCTGCAAAGGTCTCTCAAATGCCTTGGAAACATTTTTCCTATTGTCTTGGATATTAACACTTGGCTCTTCTTTCTTCCTCCCAGAGGAGGCTAAGCATCCGTTAACTCTTAAAGGATGAGTATGAGTTCCCAAGCAAATCACAGAGAAAAACGTATTACTGGAAATGAAAAACAGCGCGTACAAGAAACTATGGCAAGGAGAAAAAAAAAAAAAAACTGGTTCATTTAAGAAACTATAGAAAGTTTACAGAGGAATTATGAATGTTGAGCCTAGAGAGGATCCACATCAGTAGTATTCATGCTGAGATATGATCCAAATACCTCCCACCAGTCCCCACCTTCAATATTGGAGATTACAATTGAACATGAGACTGGGGTGGGGACACTGATTCAAACTATATTACTTAGTTTATAGTTTAACTTTGAACAAAAACCTGTTGTTCCTGAAACAAACCCCCTTCTTGTCTGAGGACCAGTCTGCCTTTGTAGACCAATAGATTAGCCACAAGATTAGATATTACAGTTTAGGAGTCATGCAGCTGGAGTTCACAAGATTCTGAATGTCCTCAAATTGCTCCTAGGGTTAACATTATTCACAAAAACTAAGCTCAGTGTTCAAGATATTTCAGAGACCCCACATTCTGATGCACCAGCTGGCACCACCAAGATGGGTAATCTGGTTCAACCAGTTCAGTGATCCCACCCAGGAACCAATGACAACAAGAAAAATCCACTTCAACCCCCTATGATTTCATCTCTGACTTGACCAATCAGCACTCCCCACTTCCCAAACCCTTACCCATCAATATATCATTAAAAACTCCCTTCTCCAAATTTTCAGGGAGACCATTTCACATAATAGTAAAACTAATCTTTTTAGTTTTATTAGTATAGGTGGTTCCATATGAATTAAATTCTTTCTCTATTGCAATTCCCATCTTGCAAAAACAGTTCTGTCTGAGAAGCAGGCACAGAAAACCCACTGGGTGATTACAAACCCCTGACTACAATCCAGCTAAAGTGATCAGTTACAATATGTTTAAGAATAGAAGAATATCTGTGGCTTCCATACAAACATTGATTGTTGATCTTGCCTTTGTGTATTGGTTGGAGTTCTGTTGACTTCATTTGAACTTGATTCTAGAACACAGGGTCAGATCGAGTCAACTCCACAAGTCTCTCATGTCTTAGTTAGCCTTTCAACCAAGGAGCATATCTTTTCATGGAGAAAGGCAGGAACAAAAGAGGAAAGCCCTAACATGCAGTGCATGTCAGACCTCAGAGTATAAACCAAAAATACAATTCTAAACCCCCAGCTGAATGATAGACCTTTCCCTCAGCCAAGGTCATTCCAAAGTTAACTTGAGAAACTAGCTCAGGCCATGATGGAAAGTGGGGGTTGAGCATGACTTACTATATCCTCCTTCCTCTGGAATTTAGGTGCAGTTGAGTAGCTTTACCATTAATATAGAGACATTAAGACTGATGAAGTAGACCCTTTATAGCAATAAGGCACCAAATTCCAGCCTGACTCTAGTATAGTATCACATAACAGATAGCAGACCCTGAAAGAAATCGAAGTATTTTTACCCCAAAAT
Source organism: Theropithecus gelada (assembly GCF_003255815.1). Taxonomy (NCBI): domain Eukaryota; kingdom Metazoa; phylum Chordata; class Mammalia; order Primates; family Cercopithecidae; genus Theropithecus; species Theropithecus gelada. The sequence continues at coordinate 83,670,367 of NC_037675.1, read as the reverse complement.
ATATCTTAATGACATACTTTGAAATGGTCCTGCCAAGTTGTCTCTTGTGGGGAAAATATATGTTCTGTAAAGAACTGATTCCGTATCCTTTCCAGGACTTTTTCCTGATCCAGGAGATAATTAACTAACAATCTGGTACCTTTTTAGGTCTGTTAAGACTTCTAAAGCCTGCTACCTGGAGTCTTCAACTTCATCTGCATGATAAAACCTTATTATAGCTACAACCCCTTATCTTAGCCCACACATTTCTTTCTATTGATTCCATGTCTTTAGGTAATAACTTTTACAACCAATTGCTAATCAGAAAATCTTAGAATCCACCTATGACCTTGAAGCCCCCACGTCTGTTTGTCTCACTTTTCTGAACCAAACCAAATGTACATCTTACGTGTATTGATTGTTGTCTTATTGTTACAGTTGGTAGCTAGACGGGCATGAGCAGTGTAGGAGAGGGCTCCTTTCACCACCCACCAGGAATATCAGGTGACCATCAGGTGATGGTCAGGTGGTTGTTAACTGTCTCTCTAAAATAATAATTGGTTGTAGCTAGTGCCAGGGAAAGGCAATTTCCCAATAAATAGAAAAAACCTGAAACTAGTGATCAGAAGCTTCCCGATAAGATTGCAGGAGTTGGGCAAGTGGGCTCAAGCATGCACATTAAGAGACAACATGGTGGAGTTTAACTGGTATATGACCTTCTAAGGCCATTCACTGGTAAGGGAAGAATGCTTCAAGTAAGCATGCATACAACTCCAGCAAACACACTGCACATGCTCACCTCCCAAGTGCTAGCAGGCCACTGCACATGCAGACAGCCCACCCCAAGGGAAGAATCATGAAAGAAGGAATGCATGACTCTGGAGGTATGCCAACCTATAAAACCCTAAGTCAAAGGTCAAACATGCAATTGAACTCTCAAATTGCCCTCTTCCAAGTGTAGTTTCCTTCCTTCTGTTTTCGTTCTGAAGCTTTTTAATAAACTTTCACTCCTGCTCTAAAACCTGCCCAGTCTCTCCTTCTGCCTCATGGCCATCAGTTGAATTCTTTCTTCTGAGGAGGCAAGAACTGAGGTTGCTGAGGACCTGTACAGATTCACCACTGGTAACATTGTGTCTACCTAAAACGTGTAAAGCCACACTATAGCCCAACCACGTTGCGCACCTGTTCTCAGGATCTCCTGGGATTGTGTCATAGGCCATTGGTCACTTATATTTGGCTCAGAATAAATGTCCAAATATTTTACAGAATTTTACTCTTTTCATCAACAGGATCAACTCTCATTTGCTCACATCCCACCAAATAAGTCACATGGCCAACAGGAGCCCATGAATGGGGAGGGAAAATGACCACAGAGGTCAAGGAGACAGAACTAATGAAGGACCCTAGTTGTATCTCTATATTTTCTTCAAGGAGATACATTCAAGTTTATGAAAAGCTTTGCTGAGGTCTCTCATATTTTGATGCTGAGTTCCAATATTTTCATCTCACATCCCACAGTACATGGATAAATTACCTGATCCATAGAAAAATTAGATCGTTGAGGGTTTAGGCGTTTGATCATTACGGAAGTGAAAGACTTCAAAATTCTTTCCCTGGAGAGACCAAGGAAGACTGACGCATTGTTTATGCCTTCAGTGTCTGAGGCCTGGGTGATACAGGGCAACAACACTGATACTGCTGCTGAAAGAATTAACCACCCACATCTCCTAAACTCCAACTGCCTGCTTTAGATTTACATTCTTTACTGCTGCTTAGTCTTTTCTCACAAATGCTAATGAAGTAACTTAAGGAAGCTGGAAGGCAATTGTTGGCATAACATAGGTAAACTTCTTTGTAGTGTCTCAGTAAACAGAAACTAGATCTTCAGATTTACATACTCAATGCTTGAATTGAAAGTAAAGTGCTTGGCTACTGGTTCTCTTCAGCCCACTGTTTTCATCAAATCTCTCTTGTTACCTCATTTATTTGCTGTGAGAATTCCAGCAAATGCAATCTCTTTTCTGTTCATTTACTGATGCACTTGGAATTGATACCCCAGCTGTGTTTCTGTGCCTGATCTTCCCTTTAGCTCAAATCAAACTGTTTATTTCTTAAAAGACAGAAGCTTCCACCAAAAACTAAGCAACCATTTCTAAGCATCCAAAGAATTGTGTGTTTTTGTGCTGTAAAATTCATGAGCATCTAATAGAAGCTAAAGGACTTTCACCCCAAAAAGTTCTATTAAGTTATAGCTTCAATCTTAAGTTTTCTTTTAAACTGTAAGAATAATGCTGAGCCACACTAACTCTAATTGCAGTGAAGTCTTTAGTTACAAGAACTCAAACTATCCAAACCTTGGTTAATTAAAATTTAGACTCAACTTATATCTCAACAATGTATGCAAGTGATAAGACTCGTCTCAAAATTTTTTCGAAATGTCCAATTGCAGTGCAAGCCTTAGGGTCAGAATAGATTTTAATTATATTCTAGTTAGCTCCAGGGATCTATGAGCTTAAATGATTCAGCTCTGTACAATGCTGTTAAGGCACAGTCCCTATACCACTGCATTCCTAATAATATATAGAGTCATGCCTCACTTAATGATGAAGATTCATTGTGAGAAATGCATTATTCTGTGATTTTGTCTTTGTGGCAACATCACAGGGTATACTTACACAAATGTAGGTGGTAAGCCTATACGCTAGGCTATTGCTCCTAGACTGCAAATTTATACAGCATGTTATTATACTGAATATTATAGGCAGTTGTAACACAATGATAGGTATTTGTGTATCTAAACATAGAAAAGTAAAGATTTTAAAATGGTACACCTATATAAGAGTCCTTACCATTGAAAACCAAAAATAAATTCTAAGCCCCACAACAGACTGATGGACCCTTCCCTTGGCCAAAGCATTCCAAAGTTAATCTGAAAAACTAGTTCAGGCCATGATGGGAAGTAGGAGTCAGACATGCCTCATTGTATCCTCCTCCCTTTGGAATTCAGGCACAGCTGACGAGCCTTAACACTAAAACAGAGACCTTAAGACCAATAGAAAAGACTTTAAGACTGATAAGAGACATCCCCTTCTACTGATACTATCTGCATAATGGGCACCTTGGTCTGCACAGCCCCTTATCTTAATCCAGGTATTCCCTTCTATTGATTCTAGGTCTTCAGATAATAACTTAACTCTTTTGACCAATTGCCAGTTAGAAAATTATTGAATCCACCTATAACCTGGAAGTCTCCACTTTGAGTTGTCCTGCCTTTCCAGACCAAACCAGTGTACATCTTACATGTATTGATTGATGTCTTATGTCTCCCTAGAATGTATAAAACCAAACTGTAGCCCAGCCACCTTGGGAACATGTTCTCAGGATCTCCTGGGGCTGTGTCACAGTTCATTGACACTCATATTTGGCTCAGAATAAATCTCTTTAAATATTTTACAGAGTTTGACTCTTTTCATTGGCACCATGAATGGGGGTTACAGGACTGGAAGTTGCTCTGGGTGAGTCAGTGAGTGAGTAGTGAGTCAATGTGAAGACCTAGGATATAACTATACACTTCTGTAGGCTTTATAAACACTGTACACTTTGGCTAGACTACATTTATTTAAAATTTTTTTCTTTAATAAATTAACCTTAGATTTCTGTAACTTTATAACCATGTTAACATTTTGACTCTTGTAATAACACTTAGCTTAAAACACATTGTACACCTGAACAAAGACATTTTTATATTCTTATTCTATAAGCTTTTTTCTGTTTTTAAAAATTTTAAATCTTTTTACTAATTAAACATTTTTGTTAAAAAAAAAAAAAAGACACAAACACACACATTAGCCTAGGCCTACACAAGGCCACAGTCATTGGTATCTCTGTCTTTCACCTCCACATCTTGGGGCACTAGAAGGTCTTCAGGGACAATAACACACATGAAGCTGTCATCTCCCATGATAACAATGTCTCCTTCTGGAGCACCCCTTGAAGGTCCTGCCTGAGGCTCTTTTACAATTAACTTTTTTCTTAACAAGTAGAAGGATTAAACTCTAAAATAAGGATAAAAAGTATAGTATGGAAAATAAACCAGTAAGTCATTTATTATCATTACATACTGTACACAATTGAATGTGCTTTACTTTTATGAATGGCAGCACAGTAGGTTTGCTTATAGCAGCATCATCAAAAACATGAGTACTGCATTGTGCTACCACTTTATGAATGCTACATCACCAGAAGATAGGAATTATTTTAGCTTCATTATAACTTACAGAACCGCCATTATATAGGTGGTCTTTTATTGACCAAAACATCATGATAAAATTCACAACTACAATTGGCAGGTTTTTTTCAAATATCCAGAAGCTGGTTATGTTTCCAACAATTTCTTCCAGCTACAATACAGACAGTTATTCGTAACTTTCTTCCAGGGTTCATTGATGAGAAGTATACCCTTCAAAATGTTAAAGGACTGATGGTCTTTACTATTTATTTCTACCACTAGTTCATTCAAGATGCTGGCATCTCTGCAATCAACATAAACATTTCAACATCAAACATTATTCTCTTTCTTTTAAACTTTTATGCTAAATTAGCACTGTATAGCCGACCACACTTCTCTTCCAGTATGAATCAAATATGTTTGTGAGATTAACGCCCAAAGAGAATCTAAATGGAACAAATTAGTGTAGTATATCAACTGAAGCAGATGCAGAAACTCACAAGATACAAGCATGTGTATGTAATGGCATCTACTCTCTTGGCTTATAGACTTTGAAAATAATGTATAGCATATTAGACTATTTATTACTAAAATAGTGTAAGTCAAAGAAAAACGACCAAGGCAAGTCTCAATCATTTTAGGAGGTTTATTTGCCAAGGTTAAGAATGCATCTGGGAAAGAACAGAGATTCACAGGAAACTATGTGGTTCATGCTGTTTCTGAAGAGGGTCTGGGGAGCTCAGTATTTAAAAGGAAAATGGCAGGTATTGGAGAAAGAGCAAGACATTTTTTTAAAGGGTGTGAGTAGGTAAGACACAAGTGGTTACATTCTTTTGAGTCTTTGATCAGCCATTCACATGTGCGGTGGGGTACAGGAATAGTCACTTATGCATTCATCTAGCTCTGTGAATCTGAAATTTTACATAAGATAACATAAACATAGGACAGAGGAAACAATCAGATATACATTTGTCTCAGGTGAGCAGAGAGATGACATTGAGTTCTGTCTTTTGTCCTGTACCTGTGAAGATAAGATATCAATTTACATTGTCAGGATGAAATTCCACAGAACTATTTTAGGGTAAAGACCTTGGGGCCTAGAAGATATGTCCTTTTGAGTCAATTGTGAGGGAGGGATGGAGCTTTTTAATCTTTGTTGCTATCTTACTTAGGAACACAATGAGAGGCAGGTTTGTGTGACCCAGTTCCCAGCTTGACTCTTTTCCTTTTTAGTGAGTTTGGGGTTCTGATATTTATTTTCCTTTCACAATGGAAAATAACATAAATGTGTATATGTGTATACATTTTGTGTGCATGTGCACGTATATCTGCACACACATGTGTGTGAACATATGTGAACATATGTATATACATGTGTATATGTGCAATTGTGTATGTACTTACATCTCCCATATACTATTTCAAAAATTAACATTCTATATCCTGTAACTATGTTCCAGGACAGTGACCAACAAGGTATGTCCTAACACCAAACTCCTTCATCTCTTCTCCTAAACAGTGAAATTTCTGATGAGAAGAGTAAATGTTTCCTATTCCAGTTGTGTTCTGCCTTGGTTCTGTGTGTCTCAACTGATGCTCCAGCCACCACACGAGGACCAGCTTCCCATAGGCAATCTGGAAATAGCTCCCACTTTTTGACTGGTGACTTCTTTGACTCCAGGAAGTGGGAAACTGCCAAGCACTTGGCACACATTCTTGGCACCCCATTGCGTGGCACCTCCTTCCCTGTCTTCTCTCCTTCCCAACTCCCATTCTTTAAGACGACTCTCTGAATGAACAACCTACAGGAAGCCTTTGTCTCAGGCACTGTTCTCAGGAAAACACAGGCTAAGAATTAAGCCGTTCACAAGGGTGTCAAATGAAGAAAGACCTAATGATATTCACCATATTGCTTTTATCCAGGCAGAGATATAGCTACTTCAGAGCAGTTTAAATATTATGAGATAAAACTGCTATTTTTGAGTCTCTTCTATTAAGCAGATAATTCAATTATAGACTATTGTCACTATTTGAAAACCTATTTTGCAGCAGATATTCTATAGTGATTTTAAAATATTTTATTTGGAATCAAAGTTTTTTTCTAGAAAAAGTACTTTCCTAATGTTAATGTAGCATGTTGTTAAAAGCATATAATTGAAGTATTTATTTGCTCCTTGTCTTTTCCAATTGAACCGCATGTGGAGATTTGGAGAGAAAATGTGCTCAGCTACAAGACTATATTTATCCTTCTTCCACGCAGCTAAGCAGGGCTGTGTGGCTAAGCTCTGGCAAAGACATGAAATAGTAAAATATGGAACTCCCAGAAGTTCTCTTAAGAGGGAAGCAAATACAGTCTTCTCAGGTACCTTTTCCCTTCTTCTGGATGCCTACCTTGAAAATGGTTCTGATGACTGGATGGCCAGCAGTAATTTGAGCAATAAGGTGACTTTCAGAAAGGAAGCCGAGAATGGGAAATAGAAGAGCAGAAACTTGAACTCAGGGTCCCTCATAATCACAGAATCACCATGCGAGATGTGAGTGTCTCACCTCTAAACATCTGTTACTTAAGTAGAAATAGTCTATCATTTTGAGTCATTTTATCAATCACATGCATTAAAAAATAATCATAACATTAAAATTCCACATGTAGAAATTGCAGGCAAGTGTTAAGGTAGTGGTTCTCACTAGGGGTGATGTTGTTTCCAGGAATGTTTGAAAACATTCAAGCACATTTTTGGTGGTTACAACTTGAAGCAGAAAGAGTTACTACTGTAGCAGGAAGGAGCCGCAGACAAAAGTTCTCAGACACCGAGTTACAGAAGGAAGGGGTTTATTCGGCCAGGGGCATGGGCAAGACTTCTGTCTCAAGAGCCAAGCCCCCCGAGTGAGCAATTTCTGTCCCTTTTAAGGGCTCACAACTCTAAGGGGGTGCGTTGAGAGGGTTGTGATTGATTGAGCAAGCAGGGGGTGCGTGACTGCGGGCTGCAGGCCCCAGTAATTAGATGGGAACAAAACAAGATAGGGATTTTCACAGTGCATTTCTATACAATGTCTGTAATCTATAGATAACATAACCGATCAGGTCAGGGGTCGATCTTAAACTACCAGGCCCAGGGTGCGGCGCCGGGCTGTCTGCCTGTGGATTTCATTTCTGCCTTTTAGTTTTTACTTCTTTCTTTGGAGGCAGAAATTGGGCATAAGACGATACGAGGAGTGGTCTCCTCCGTTACTACTGGCATCAAACAGGTAGAGGTCAGAGATGATGTTAACTATGCTACATGCACAGGACAGCCCTCTCAACAAGGAATGATCTGGTCCAAATATCCACAGAGCCAAAGTTGAGAAATCCTGCATTAAGCTAATCCATACCACCGTAATCCCCCACCCTACCCCTCTGCACTGCCCCCATATCAACAGATTCTTCTATACAAGAAGTTGCCCAAATGATTCTTCAGATAAACCTGCTTTGTTGGTTTACCCTTTTGATTTTAGCCTGATTGGTGTTATTTTTCCCCCAGAGTAGCAGAAAGATAGCAGTAACTTTCTAATGTCAAAAAGTACATGTTCTCCTGACATTTTTTTTCTTTTTTTTTTTTTTTTACTTTTTTGAGAGATTTTACTGACAGACAGCAGAGCAAAGTGGGAGTTTAATTTTAGAACAACTCGATGAAATAGCAGATATAACCCAACTGCACACACTTCATTGTTTTCTTTCTAAAGCTAAAAACATTTGCCACCGTGGGAGGTGGTATAACACATATTCAATTATCCTCCTTGCACTTTGTTAAGACTTAAAAATACTTTTTGTTCATTTTCTTATTAAAAAATAAAAGATGTTCATCACAGAATCATTACAAAAATCATTATTATTGAGCAAAAAGAAGAAAATTACTACCATCTATAATCCCAACAGACCCAGAAAAACTATTAACTCCACAAAATATATGTGTTCAGATCTTTGTTCTATGGACATATATTATATTGGTATATACATGAAACCAATCTCTTATTCTTTACAACCAGAACTTTTTTTCCCTACTTAGAAATATACCCCACTTTTAACAATAACTGTCAATCTATCTTTCCAAAAGCCCAGACCTCCCTTTTAAAAGGGAAAAATAATTTGTTATATTTCTAAATGACAAAGAGTTTCACACAGATTCACTTTCTGCTTTAAGGATGATTAGACACTCTAAAAACATGGGGAATTTTCCTTACACATTAGCAAGGAAGGCCATTGTTCCTGTATTGCTCGAAGCATTCTCTACTGTTGTAGAAATCACAGCCTCCACCTATCTCCCTCAAACACTGACAAGCACACGCATATACGTACATACTTACATACATATATATATGCACATACATACACACACATTACATTTTAGATATAAATATATTTAATGTTTTATATATTTAATATTTTCCATTGAGGCCTATGAGAATACATACCTTAAAATATATAATCAAAACTCCTAGTAGGGAAAGAACCTCCCGGTTTGCTATTAATTTAAATAATAAATTGAAATTTGTTTGAAAAAAGACAGCTTAGGAAAAGGAGCTGTCCTGCCTGGAGAAACAGAAGGTTAGGGATATAATTGGTACTTACCAAACTGAAATTGCTTTTTAAAGAAAAGAAAATCATAAGGTTGGGAATCTGTAATTTTTCCAATTGACATTATATTCCAAAATATTTTACAGGAGCTTACCAGGGAGCATTTGCCCTAAAGAATTTCAACTGGCCTGCTGTAGCACCAGACCCAAGGAGATGCTAGGTTTGCCTTCTCTGGCCTGCACTACTGAGTCAACCCCATCTATGTGTTCATACAGTAAGAAGAAAGGAGTTGAGTCTGCTCCTACTAGCAGTTTATCTGCATATGTTGTCTCAGTCGAGAAAGGAGATAATCAAGCTTATTGAAGCCTGAGTCTACACACTGTTGCTAAAGATTTAGTCATTATGGAATCATTTTGTTTTTTATTTATTTTGAAATGTACTGACATCTATTTCCTCAATTGCCTGTGATAGATCCAGAGAAGTTCAGTCACGTGGAATAAGCATTGGTTTGTGAATGATGTGTTACTTTCTGATGTGAATAGGGCCATGAACTTCTCGGGGCTATTGTCTCTCCTATATGAAAGTGATGCTCTCTACTAATCCTGAATGCAGAAGCTTGGGCTGATACACAAATGCTCATGTGCGCCCACACACACACACACACCAGTGAAAGAGATATCAAATGTAGGTGAATTGAACTAAACCAATTTCACCAATTTCATTAAAGCTGTGGAAGAGAATTGTGCTTCAGTAGAAAACTATGCGTTGTCTGTAGCACACTCTTCCGTATTGTCTGATTCTGAACTGTGTACATTGTAGACAACTGATAGCAATGCAAAATAACTATTGTGTATAGACATAAAAAAGAGTTCTGTTTGGTAGAAGGACAACCTGTTCTCCCTCTATGATAAAGCTAGTTTTGATTCTAACACAGCAAAGGGTTAAGTCAGCAGGCCTAGGTTGCTTCTATCCTGTACATTTCAAACAACAGCCCTTATTCAGGTTTGGATCTTGGTCAGTTTCTGGGAGATAACTCCGAGCCCTTAGAATAGTCTGCCTGATAAGAATGTTTTATAGGTGGGAGCGGTGACTCACGCCTGTAATCCCAGCACTTTGGGAGGCTGAGGAGGGTGGATCACAAGGTCAGGAGATCCAGACCATACTGGCCAACATGGTGAAACCCCGTCTCTACTACAAATACAAACAAATTAGCGGGGTGTGGTGGCACAGGTCTGTAATCCCAGCTACTCTAGAGGCTGAGGCAGGAGAATCACTAGAACCTGGGAGGTAGAGATTGCAGTGAGCCAAGATTGTCCTACTGCACTCCAGCCTGGTGACATAGCAAGACTCCATCTCAAAAAAAAAAAAAAAAAAAAAAAGAATGTTTTATATCTTTTTTTTTGTGCCCTGGGCCACTGTAAACTGGTTTGCCCAGATAAGCTTATCCTAACAATGTGATTTATGGTGAAAGTCTATGTTTACTCTGGGGGCTGGAGTCTGAGTAGCTGAGGTCAGTCACATGGCCACTGCATGCCTACATGATTGACCATCTCCTCCTAAAGTCCTCAGGTGAGCTTTCCATCACATGTGTTGTCACATATCATTGCTAGCAGACTTAAATGCATCCCCGTGCAAATCCCCTTGGTGGGAAGTGGTTACCTGGAAGCTTGTGTCTGGTTTCTCCTGGACTTTGCCCATTATGCCTTTTTTTCCTCTACTTTCACCAGTTTTAATCTATATCTTCTTGTAATAATCTATGACCACACAAATAATAGTTTTGTGTCCTGTGAGTCCTTCTAGCAAATAGAGCCTAAGGATGGTCTTGGGAACCCCTAACACACATCCATTTGCACATTATTTTCAATAGTCTGTGTCTATAAATGTGTTTGTTTTTGGATATTTTTTGAAACAGTTAAAGCATTTTCCTGATCTCTCATGAATCAGTGAGTTAAAGAAAATCTAACATGTATGTGTTTTAAATCTGTAAATCATTTTTACCTTTAAAAAAATTATGTTGTAGCACACTGAAGTATTTTAAAAAATATATTTTGAGTCTCTCAATACAGATAAATAAACACAAACAAATATCCACCTCTCTTACAACTTTGCTACTGGTTAGTATGCTAAATCAAAGCAAGTCTAAAACTAAATTCTTCCATGTACCATACAAGTACTTGCCAGCAAACGTAAACAAAGGAGAATAAGTCATGTGTTCAGTAGTTAAGATCTTCCCAATAGCAGGCTCATGTGAGGCTCTCAGGAGGCAGACCATACCAGTTTATAGCAAGGGCTAGTAAAGCAGAGGGTCACAAGATCCCCAAAACTGCACTGATGTTATTCTACTATCAAGTTTTCTGAATTTTATAATTCATTCATGCAATTGCCATGGGGGTGTAGAAACTTACTATGCAACTACCCATGTGTAACACTTTTATTTCTCCAATGGAAAAATTAATTCTAGCACCCTTTATGCTACTAATAAACAACTTAGCTTGTGTAAATTTCCATATCAGAGTGCTAAGTTACCACTTCTAAAGGTGTTGATTTCTAATTGGGGTGCTTCCAATGATATGCTGCTTAACCACTTCTGAAGTGTGTATTCCTGAATAGGGTGCTACATGGAAACTTACACGAGGATGTAAATTCGAGTTAACTTGTATGCACAAACATGTATCACACTGTTAATACCAAAATAGTCTTAAAATAAATTCTGCACAAGAAACAAAATGTCAATGTTAGGAAAAACAACACAGAAACTCAAACCAATTATCATCATACTTTTTCTTTTCATCTTCCTTTAGGTGTGTTTTCCTTATTTATTTCATAAGTAATCATTAATCGAAAATGTGTTGAGCATCTACTATATGTAAATAGGATTGTCAGGTAATTGAGTGATCTTAATATGATTAAGTCTTAGTTCTTCAAACAGAATAGAAAGAAAATAAAACACTACTAAATTTCCTTCCAGAGAGTAATCACTTTACAAATAATGTTGTCTTTAAATTTTTTTTTTTTTTTTAAACAGAGTCTTGCTCTGTTGCCCAGGCTGGAGTGCAGTGGCACAATCTCAGCTCACTGCTAGCTCTGCCTCCCAGGTTCATGCCATTCTCCTGCCTCAGCCTCCCTAGTAGCTGGTACTACAGGCACCCGCCACCATGCCTGGCTAATTTTTAGTAGAGACAGTATTTTTAGTAGAGACAGGGTTTCACCATGTTAGCCAGGATGATCTCAATATCCTGACCTCGTGATCCACCCGCGTCAGCCTCCCAAAGTGCTGGGATTACAGGCATGACCTGTTGTCTTTAATTTTTATAACAACATTTTTATAACAACATTGAAAGGTTGGTATTATGACCACCACTGCATAAAGATAAAACTGAGCTTCAGACAGGTAACATATCTTGCCACACAAGGTGGTGAATCCCAGATTGTAACCCAGATTGTATGGTGAATACCTCCATAACCCATGTCCTTCTCCCTAGAACGGAGTAAATGTACCTCATTTCCCCAAAACTGACCTTGGACTAATAAATACATAAGCATCAGTTCCTAAGCACCTCTCCCAGGGAGAAATAAAATTAATATTCCACAAGCGACTTTATATCACAACCAGTGTGATAGATTTTATACATGCCTTATCTCATTTTCAAAAAAAATTCAAAAGCTTTGATAGATTAGTATATAGCTGAATTGATTTAGACTTAGGACATTAAGCTGATAGTCTACTAAGTTTATACACTTTTTGGAACAAAGTTTCATCATATTATACATTTAATCTACTCTATGCACATAAGTTTGTTTTTTTTTTTTTAAGTGTTTTGTTTTATATAGTTATAGATTTACAGAAAACTGTAAGGGTAGTACAGAGAATTATCACATGAACCACATCAAGTTTTCCCTATTGTTAACCTCTTACATTATTATTGTCAACAAGAAATGAGCAAGAGAAAGAGAGAGAAGGGGAAAATAGTGAGACAGAGTGACTCTTAAAGAAAATGTTTATTTGGGAGTAGGCATTCCAGTGGGAATACAGGTGCTATAGTAAACTATGTGCATATTCAGGAAGGTAAAGGAACACGAAGGATTTTTTTTTTTTTTTAAAGGAAGATTACATACGTGTTTTGAGATAATTATCCTTGGCTACAAAGATTAGTAACAAGGGTGTTGCCAGCTCAAGGTAGATAGGCAGCTGCTGGGCAGATGTCCTCACAGAAGCACTTTTTAAATGTAAGGTTGCAATGGCCCTTGAGCAAGGGTGTGGCTTTTGCAGAGTCTTTTGTGATAATTCTTGTTACTGGGCTTTGTGGATATGAACTCTCCCTTCATGAACTTTCCCAGCTCTATATTTATCAGAATTTTTATAAAAGTGACTCTATTTTAATTCAGACAACTTGCACAATATGACACATTTGTCAAAATGAGTGAATTGGTATTAATACATTATTATTAACTAAAATCCATAATTTCAGTCCAAATTTCACTAGTTTGTAACTAACATACTTTTTATGTTCCAGGGTCTCATCAACAGATTACATTTAATCATCATGTCTCTGTTAGCACCTGTAACAATTTATTTTTGATGATACTGGAAGTTTTGAGCAGTACTGGTTGGGAATTTTATAGTGTCCCTTAATTGGAATTTAGCAGATGTTTTTCTCATGATTAAATCATAGTATGGATTTTGGGGAAAAACAGCACAGAGGTAAAGTGCTATTTTCATCACACATATCGTAAAAATGACTTATCACTGTTGATGTTAACTTTAATCATGAGGCTAAGGTAGTGTCAGATTTCTCCAATTGTTATGCAATGCAACATATTCCCAGGTTCTGGTGACTGTAATTTGAAGATACATTAATATTTCTGGATAGAGAATCTAAAAAAACTCAAGCAGGTGGGTAAAAGGTGTCTATTATTATGTTCATTATTTTTCATAGTAACAAGATTTAAAACAAGCTAAATTTTCAACCAGAAGAGAATGGGTAAATTGTGCTATAATCATATAGAAAAATGTTATATAGTGATTAAAATGTATAAGACAGATTCCATGCACATATCAACATGGATACACGTCATAAACATAATATACATTAGTAAAACATGTAGAATATTAACATGATTGATACAAGTGCCTAAGTGCATACGAGTATAGTTTGCTATACAATTCATGGGGCCTTTCAAGGAAAATAATACGAAATTACAAATGAAAACTGAAAACGTAGATACACAAATAAATATTTATTTAGATTGTAAAAAGAAATCACAACTAATTACTCAAGCCTTTTTTTTTTTCTGAGATTCCTACAGGGCAATATTTCAGGAATGCTACTTAATCGCATCCTGGCTTTCCTGTGATATTGATCATTCTCCAAGACACACAGAAAGCCAACTATGGGGTAGGGGACTCTGGCACTTTCCTTTATTAGCTTCAAGAAAAACCCACCATCTTATCTTGTACATGTAAAAGTGTAAGCACATGAATGTTTATTGCAGCTGTAACACTTTCTTCCTTTAAAATAAATGAATAAATAAATTAAAAACATCCAAACAATGGAATTACACATTTCTCTCATTACAGATCCAACATTTTTTTTTTCAATAGCTTTAGAAGTACAAGTGGTTTTTGGTTACATGGATAAATTGTATAGTGGTGAGGTCTAGGATTTTAGTACATTTATTATACTGATCCATTTGCATTTGTGTACCCATAGCTTAGCTCCCACTTATAAGTAAGAACATATGCTATTTGATTTTCTATTTCTGAGTTACTTCACTTTGAATAATAGCCTTCAGCTCCCTCCAAGTTGCTGTGAAAGACATTATTTCATTCTTTTTTATGGCTGAGTAATATTCCATGGTGTAAATATACCATATTTTATTTATCCACTCATTGGTTGATGGGTACTTAAGCTTTGTACTGCAATAAACATACATGTGCAGATGTCTTTTTTGGTAGATTTTTTTTTTTTCCATTGAAGACTCAACATCTCAAACTCAACAGTTTTATCACCATTCATGATCTTTCCAACAAACCCAGTTCCTCCATTTGACTGTTCCCACTACTTCTCCAGAGCACCTGGATGAGGATGGTGATGATGATGATGATGATGATCAGGCTTGCTAACCACTCTTCCTATTTTCATCCTTGCTTTCCATTTCTATTTGGTACAGAGCAACACAGGTGATCTTCTAGAACATAGATCATGTTGTGTCACTTATTTCCAAAACTCTTCAATGGCTTCACCTTTCACTTAGAATACAAGAGTTTTCATGTGGCCTGATTGCTGCTACAGTTGGGCACTTGTCAAGCATTTGCACTTCAGGAAGCCCCCTAACATGTCTGGAGCTCATTTATTCACTCACTTGGTCCTTATGTAAAATGTCATTTAGGAAAGAAGCATCTCCAGATGAAACTACCCTCTTCAAAATAGCTCTGTACTATTCTCGTCTTTCAGCCTCTTTCCTTCTCATTATTTTTTCTTATTCTTACTTATTACCACCTAACACCTGTTTTAGTTCTTAATTATTTGTCTCTACCAAAACAATATAAGCTACAAGAGAATAAGGACTCCTGGTTCACTGATGTAGCCCAGTGCGCATAAAGGACACTATTATTACTGGTTGCATGTGAATCGATTGAGAAAATAAATGAATAATTTGAGTTAAAGTATTTTAAGGTTATTAAAAAGGTGGGCTCTGAGGAAAGAGGACATTTCTAGATTTACAAAGAGAGGGAAAGGGAAGGAAGAATTGCATGTAGTTTGACCTATAAGGGAGAGGTGAAGACAAACACAAGGTCACCGAGTAAAAGCAGCAATCGATATACATAGAAGACAAGGGGATAAGGAAATGAATGTAGGTTGGTTTCTTGGGTCTCAAGTTTGTATAAAGAAACATTGCTCAAAAGACCTTAAAAGTAGATTAGAAAAAGGTTGTGCCACATCTTACATGCCAAGATAAGAAATATGTATTTGTTCAATTGTCAAGGGTTTATGTTGAAGGTTTTAAAAAGACAATTATACAATCAGAGACATGCTTCAGAAAAAGTAATACATAGTTGTAGAAAAGATGAATCAGTAAAACCATGAGAATCAGAGAATGGATCACAAAACTAAGACAGTCATAAAGGTTTGAATTACCTGTACCTTTATGCTGTCCACAGACAGGCTCAACAGAAGTATACACAATTAATCATAATTAACCCTGCCTGCAAGTTAACGTCACCTCGGAGGCTTTTTAACAACCCCAAGCCTGGGTCACACCCCAGATCAATTAAAGGAAAGTATGTGGTATAAGACTCATGTATCAGGATGTTTTTAAAAGTCTCCAGTAGATTCGGGTATTCCAGGGTTGAGACCTACAACCAATAATCAGGGAAATTAAATTGGCTAAGTGATTATTAAAGTGCTGGTCTCTTCAGCATTAACTGGGAATTTGTTAGAAGTTTAAATCAATTTCTAATTTGTTAAAATTAAAACCTACTCAGACCTACTGAAATGGGAGAGGGGGAGCAGCAATATGTTTTTTCACAAACCCTGCAGGTGATTCTGTTGCACTGAAGTTTGAGAACCACTGGCCTAAGGTTGTCCCATTCAAGGGGGGAAAAAAAAGAAAACAGAAAAAAAAAAAAAATACAGTATATTTTATGGGACATACTTATGCTAAAACAGTTTTTGCTGCTTATCTGAAATTTACATTTAATTGGACATCTTGTACTTTACCTGTCAATCCTAAAGTAAAGGATAAGATGACATTGCAGTAAAGCTAGTTTTTTAAGCTTAAATGCTTAGGTCAAAATGGCATTAGCAACTAAGAAAAGGAAGAAGCTACCAGAAAGTACTAGCTTAGCTGAACATTATGAATCCGGTTGTAGACACCTTGGGATGAAGTCTTTGGGTAAAGGTATCACATAGACTATATTGAAAATAGGCAGATATAAATATCTGCTTAAATACTGTAATTAAGAAAGCAATAAAGGAAAAGGTGTCAAAAGAATGCAATGTAGGGAACATATCTATTTCAGTTAGGTAAGAAAAACAAGCAAGCAAATCAGATGAAAAAGAGGTATTTATATATTTCTACCACATTTTGTGTGTATGATCATTATAGATTATTAATTAACTGTTCAATGTATGTACAAGGTACCAATAAGCTCTTTGAAGGCAGAGACTATACATATTATATCTTTAAAAAAATTTAATTACCATAAGCCCTAACATAGTAATATACACAGAGAGGCTATTCAATTAACTATCAATTAACCCTATTCAAGAGAATGATTGGATTAATATTTTGGAATTAAATGAGAAAAAAAGGTGTTTGTGTTCTTAAGACATGATTTGGAATGAAAATGTGCCTATCCCAACAGTGTGCAGTAATTTAAGAGTTTGGCTCAAAGATGGAAACGACACAGCAGCAAGTAGTTTTATTTCACTATTAAAACAAAAACCATGAGGAGAGGGGAGGTTAATATATATTTTCTATTAATACGGTATGAAGTAATTTAAATAGCTTAAAAAACAATGACACAGGATATTAGAATGGACACCGGGTCTGAAAGGACATGGGGGAATTATAAAACTGTCAAGCTGGAAAAACAATGATATATAAAGAGTGCTTAGTACTGCTTTATGTCCTAAATATACTTATGTTTTAATGGACAATAAAGGCATTTCTTACAGTAATCAATGTATTTAATGGAATGCTTTTCTTACTAGAAAATGCAGATGTTGTACTTCTGACCACTCAGCCTCAATTGGCTTCATGGTAGGTTGTACTATCATTAAAAAAGGAACTGGTTGTAAAACTAAGTCTTCATCTCAGTGGAGGAATTTATGGCTCCAATAAAAGAAAGAACCCTGAGATTCACTGACTGGACTCTACTGAAGAAAGGGAAAGTAATGCTTAGGGGGTTTTCTGTACTATATGACTAGGTCATAGTAACAAAGGTGGGTGGATGTAGTGAATAGCTGAAGATACTAAAGGAAATAGTTTAGCCTAAGGAGAAAACCAGGGGATGAACATTTGGATTGTTGAAATAAAAATGAACCTCATTCAAGAAGGTGCAAGTGAGAAGTAATTTGTCTATTTTACTCTGTAGGATCTTGGCTGGACATTTCTACTCCTCCAGTAAATCACTTATGGAAACTGCCTCTTTGGACAATGTATTAGTTTCCTATTGCTGCTGAAACAAATTGCCATGAGTTATAGTGACTTAAAACAACACAAATGTGTTATCTTATAGTCCTGGACGTCAGAGTACATGTTTTCCTGGGAATAAAATTCAGGTGTGGCTACGCTGTGTTCCCTCTGGAGGGTCTAGGGGAGAATCTGTACCCTTGTCTTTCTAAACTTCTAAAGACTGCCGGCATTTCTTGCCTCATGCTCCTTCTGCCGTCTCCAAAGTCAACAAAGACCAGTGTTATCTTGCATCAAATCACATAGACACCGAGCTCCTGCCTCCCTTTTTCACTTATAAGGATCCTTGAGATTACACTGGGCTAACCTACATAATACAGGAATATCTCCCCCACCTCAATATCCTGAACTTAATCATATCTGTAAAGTCCTTTTTTGTGCATCTATGTGCTTTGGAAGGTAACATATCCATCGGTTCTGTGGATTAGGATATAGACATCTGTGGGGGCCATTATCACGCCTACTACAGACAGACAATATCTTTTTGATTTGTATTGAAATGTATATGCTCCATAGTAAACAGATTCATAAGCAGCTGAGCATGGTGAGACTTCCTAGGTATGAATGATCATTTTAAAGTGTGTCTGTGTTCCTTCTGCTTTGTGTCTCATCAGCAGTAATAAACCTGGCTATTAGTATTTAGGTAGTGATATTTTTACTTACTCAGAAGGCAAGAAAGAAGGCATTATAGTTCTTTTATAGATCTCAAGGCTATTGAAAAGTCACCACGACTAAGGCCTTATTATATCCATGAAATATATTTCACATAAAAATGTACAAGGAGAGGTATATAGTGGAAAGGGCAACATTTCACTTGGTATGTTTTTTTACTATCCTCATTCTTCATGAAAAAGGAAAAAAGAGTTGGGGAGAAAGTCTCAGAGATGCAGAACTACAATAAGAGAAGATGAAGCCATCTGCATTGTTGAAAGGATAGAGAACACCAGTGAGGTCACAGAAGCATCACCAACATGGAGAGAAGATCTGAGTGCAATAATTAAACTTGGCAGGGTGCGTAGACAATAGCGGCATGTGTCCAATAAGAAACAGGGTAATAGAATGGCAGATAGATGCCTAGTTGGGAGGGAGGGAGAAAGTGGGTAACATTAAAACAGAAGAGAGGAACTTATGAGTGGGTCACTTATGATAGAACATGAAGTACATGGGAGTATAAAGGGTTTAAAGGAATTCAGAAGGGAGGGCAACATCCATTATGGTAATGTAGGAACTGAGATAACAAAACCAGCATAAAAGAAACACAATTACAACATGAAAAGCACGTTGTTGTTAATGTATTATAAAAGAAATTAAAGGGGACTCAATGTTTCAAGAGGCCACCTAACAGTGAAAGCTCAGATCTTACACAGAAGGCTCTGTTTTTGAAGTATGCTCAGTTAAACACTCATTATAGATGATTATACAGGGTCAGAGTTGGCTGGGAAAGCTAGACCAAAGGCAGAATAAAAAATGTGAGGTAACAGACACATTATCTGACGTAAAACCTTCGGTCTTATTCAAAAGGCCCATGAACAGCAGGGAAAAGTAGAATAACAGAAAAAAAAAATGTTTTTCTGTTTTCTGTAAAATTGAGAAGCAACTTGAACATGATTTTGTCTGAGAAGCTATGTTAATATAATAATGTAAATGTACTCAGTCTTTAATTCCACAAAAGCCAGTTGAAGAGAGAGTGTATTTATCCCAATTAGAATTCATAGCAGTATGGAACGGTAAAAAATATTCTGGAAGATGAGTGCTGGGAAGATGTTTACTGTTGTCTTTCTGAATTGTCACTGTAACAATCTCTGTGTTTAGGCTCCATCTCAAACTTTCTCAGTCTTACATTGTTTTGTGTTTTTGGTTTGTTGGATTGCTTACTTTTAATTATACAATAAATATTCCAAAGCATGTTTGTTGAGATAGAAATCCAAGGAATAGAAAAATCCTTAAAACATCCCTCTCCACCTACTCCCTAATATTCTCTCCAAAGGTAAACACATTGATGAGCCTAGAGGGTTTTCTTTCAGACAATTGTTGGCATATTTACAAATATAAAATGTATACACAAATATTTAGGAGGATTTCAATGGAATTATGCATATTTTTCTATTACTTTATCTTTAAAATTATGTACTGCATATCTTTCCATCTCTCTTTTTAAAACTTTTATATAGTAATTCCACTAAGTCATTCCTCTATTGATAGACATTTTTTAGATACTTTTGATATTTTCCATTATACAAAAAATTCTATGAAGTGTCCTTTATATTTATCTTTATACATGTACACATTTTTTTCCTTGCAGGGCAAACTGCTAGGAGTATTTAAGTCGAAGAGTATGCACATTTCATTTTCTTTAAAAAATAAGAATTTCTCAAATTTCTCTCTGAAATCATAGTAGCAGTTGACTGAAAGAACCTGTCCCCCCAAGTACTTTTGCACATTAAATATCATCAGTGATTTAAATTTTCAAGGATCATGAGTCAAAATTGGTATATTATTGGAATTTAAATTTGTAGTTACATACTTATTAATGAAGTTTAGTATCTTTCCAAATGTTCAGTGGCAATTTGCATTTTATTTTCTGAAAAATTGACTGCTTTATATATCACAGATTTTTATACTAAATTATTCATATTAATTTATTAATTGAGAGAATCTTAGTATATCATGGATATGAAATATTTGTCTATTTGTTTCAATTATTGTATTCATTCTGTCATAGCTTAAGTTAAAGATATTTCCTTTTTTTTTGCTCGCTTGTTTTTTTTTTTTAAATCAGTAGCATATATTGTATTTCCTATAATACTTTTTCTACACCCATTAAGTTAATCATCTGGATTTTCTTATTTAGTCTGCCATGATTAACCCAACCTTTCTTTCCTAAGATAAACCCACCTATTACAATTCTTACTGCTGAGTAAAACGTTATGCAAAAAAACAACAATCATTTTGTTTTCCTCATGAATTCTGTGTGCTGAAGGTCGGGGAAGAACTTGGCAGAGCAACAAAATTTCTTTGCTCCTTGTAACATCAAGTGAGGTCACTCAGTGGTACTCAGCCAGCAGATAGGCCAGGCAAGAGGTTTCAGAAAGGATGTCTGGAGGGATGGCAAGAAGATTAAACTTAGTTGGGACTGTTGGCTATTGTCTTTCACATGGCCTGTCCATCATGATAGTCTCAAATACATCATGAGGTTCCTCTCCAATTGTTTTGATTGCTCAGTTACATTTCATTTTCTATTTATGTTCCCTTGACTTTCCAATGTAGAAGACAGACATACTTCTGAAAGTGTTGCTTTTAAGCTAAAAAAAAAAAAAATAGAATTATATTTCTTTTAATATATTAAAAAGGAAGGTATTCAGTAAGATGGAGGGAGCCTTTCTTTCTCCACATATATAAATAAACATATACATGAACGAATAGAAAACAGAGACAACTTGACTTAAGATTGTTTTCTTTATTACCATGACATCCCAATAATGCTAATAATACATCATGGCAATCAATAGAGCATTAGAGAAAGAGTACTGGTCCTGGCATTAGAAAATCCAGGTTGCAGCCCATCTCTGCCATTATTAGTTTGGGATATTTCCAAACGATTCCAGCTATTGTTGAATCTTTCCAACAATTTTCCAAATATCATGCATTTCATGTTCACCATTTTAAAAAATTGACAGAATAGCTTATCCCCCAGATCGGTTGTGGGAATCGAATGAGTTCTTTTGTATAAATGTGCCTCATAAATTTTTGTGTAGGCCAGGTGCAGTGGCTCATGTCTATAATCCCAGCACTTTGGGAGGCCGAGGTGGGCAGATCACCTGAGGTCAGGAGTTCAAGGTCAGCCTGGTCGACATGGCAAAACCCCATCTCCACTAAAAATACAAAAATTAGACAGGCATGGTGGTGGGTGCCTGTAATCCCAGTTACTCGGGAGACTGAGGCAGGAGAATCCCTTGAACCTGGGAGGCAGAGGCTGCAGTGTAGCGAGATCGTGCCACTGCACTCCAGCTTGGGCAACAGAGCAAGACTCCATTTCAAAAAAATTTAAAAAAAAAAATATTGTGCAATTATAAAATATCATTATGATTTTTATTTCATTTTGATTTAAAAATGAGAAAGACCTTACAGAATCTATGTCAGCTAAGATTATCTTTATGTATATGTACAACAGAAAACTCAACAACAAGGGCTTTAAAAGAATGGATTTTCTCATCCTCACATGCCATTAGCCGACGAGTAGGCAGTTGTTAGTGTTGCTTCAGCAGCTGTGTGATACCATGTGTGTCTCAAAGTATTTCTCTGTGCCCTGCTACTGTCCACAGGCTGGCTTGCAGCTTTATGTTTGTGAAGGAAAGCTGCAAACAACTATTACAGCTCCAAAAATCACATAATTGTTCAAGGCAGGAGAACAAGGGAAAAGGCCATCTTTAACCCTTCTATCAGAAATACAAAAGTCTTCCTAATGACTTCTCTGCAGATACTGGATTAGGACTCACTGATCACAACAGAGGCACGTGCCCTTCTCTAGATGCATCTGCTGAGAAACTGAGCAATTCAAACACCATCCAGTGCCTGCTCCATTCTAATTGAAATTCAAATCGAGATTCTATTAGGAAGCTGAAGGGGAAGTGGGAATTGCGGAAGCAACTGTGTCTATCACAAGACTTACGGTGAGGCAATATCTCTCTCTTCAGGCCTTCACCCACTCTTACAACAAAACCACCTCATTCGTAAATAATAATAATAACAATAACTAGGATAAATATCTAGCTTCAGCCCAGACAACTCTTTTCAGCTCACCCCCTTTTATTAGGACCATTTGCTAAACCTGAATATTATTTAGGATCTTCAAATTTTTAATCAACTGGTCTTCAAGTACCAAATTTACTACTTTATAGCTAAATGCACTCCCTGGATCTTTGGTGGGAAGAAGTTCTAATGTAATATAGGGGTGAGATGTAGAATACAATCCATAATGTAAAAATTATGACAACCATAAATACTGTTGCCATCCTGTAACATTCTGAGAAACTATTTCTCAGGATAACACTAATGTAAACGATATTCTATTTAGGAACATGGAAAGCTTTACAGGTGCTACAAGGGGCCTCAAGGCCTTCCCTACATCCTACCTCCACCCACTTTCATAACTTAATATGGCTCAGATGGGCCACATCATGTTTTTGAGCGCTTATTCCAATCTAGGTATTGAGCCAATTATGCTACCATTTTGTCTTTCACAACCTCAAGAACATGGAAAAATGCACAATTATTCCAATTTTATTAGGAAGGAAAAGACTTCAAAAAGTAAAGTCATATAGTAAATTCAGTTAAAATTAAAATAATTTTATTATTAAAAGTTATAAAGCCAAGAATTCCTACCGACACCTTCCTGAATCCAAACGTTATTTCCTTGCCACTGTTTACGAAGTTATTAAGAAATTATTTGGGGAAGATAGAGAGGAAAAGGGGTCCTTGGGAAATTTTTGTTTCTTTTAAAGCAGCTCCAGAAACGTTTCTTGTGTAGCAGAAAGACCTAACTCTAAGAGTTGGGTCAGCAAGCTTTGATATGCACATACAGGCCATTAGAAAACTGGGTCTACCCAAACATGGAGATTCCAGATGTCTTCTTCCTTGCCCATGTGCCTGGAAACATGGCCTCCCCCCATATATCCCCACGTGTGTAGAACATCATGGCTTCCTGTACTTTCATATTAAAAGGCTAGGGTGGGAGGGCCAGTTTTTTCACGGGCTACATGAATGACATGCCTGGCCAAACCAATCCCTTGAGCCCTATGCAAATCAGACACCGCCTCCTCATAACCGGCTGACGTCCGTGGCACACAGGGTTTCCTCTCTTGGCTTTAGAGACCCCTCTTCTGTCTCTGTATGGGGGAGCTTCTTCCTTCTTTCTTGCCTATTAAACTCTCCCTCCTTAAAACCACTCCACATTCGTCTGTGTTGTTTTATCCAATTCCGGGCAAGACTAAGGACCCTGGCAGTCATGAGAGTCGTATCACCACTATGCAGTCATACAAGGGAGAATATAAATACAATATATAGTTTCATATTCTATGCTTTTTACCTTAATATTCTCTTAAATACCCCCAAAAGCTTTCTATTTACCAAAATGCCATTCTACCTAAAGTTAACTGCCTGCAAAGTGGTTAAAATGACTCTTAAGGAAAAACGGAAAAATTACGTTAACGCTTGTAACTATCAAAACTTACTTACCAAGACTGGTATTATCTATAGAATTTATATCACATAAACCAAAGATAATAATTAGAACATTGAAGAATATTCTGATATTACTAGGAACTTTGTGAAACCTTAAGAAATGTTCTCAAGCCTCAATAGCCATCCTTATGCTGTGAAAATTTTGTTTTGTAAATGAGTTGACTATTTTATCTAAGTAGTCAATAGCTAGATTTCTAAAAGCCAGTATAAAATCCCAAAGATTGAATACCTCCAAAACAGCTACAACTTCATTTGGCAAACCCTTGTTGCCAGTAGTCTCAAAGTGCTGAATGGTAACAATACATTTTCAAACATGACAAGGACAACAAAATCCATTAAATTAAAAAAAAAAAAAAAAAAGCAAGAGTAAGTAAAACTTGTTTCAGATGTGATTCAAAGGTAACTTCTATCTCTCTTGTGGAAGGTGAAAAAGCTTATTCGATGCAAAAATCTGAGACAGGCTGTACAAGGACATACAAAGCCGTGCCTTGTCTTTTAGTAGCCAGGTCTAGCTCACCCCACTCTTGGACGGTGGCAGGATGGATGCAGAAGTGTATTGTCGAGTGGAGCGGATGAGATGCCTCTGTGAGACCATTATAGACTAGGACACTCTGAAGTGGGAGACTGTGAAGGAAAGAAGCAATCTGGAGATGGAGGTAATTAAAAAATAATGCTGCTTTTCACTGAAAACCACTGGGAGAAGTAAAATGTTTTAAGAGCTTCCAACTTTTAACTAAGGTGATGGTTGCAAACTAAAGAATTGTTAAAATATTTACATCTTTAAGTGCTTATGTACAGATTCTCTCCTTTTGACATTATCCCCAGAGAAGACAAGAATATGCTGAAAGCATTACTAATATAGTTGATTTTAATTTCCAAAGCAACCCATGGAGACAACTTCTGAAGAAGAGTGAGATGGGGCGAGATAATCAAAAGTCATCCCTCCTTTGCCTGAACTGCATGAAAGAGATTTTATGTGGCCCTTGAGCCAGAAAGATTTCTTTGCTACTGTTTATTCCATCAGTGTCACCAGACAGCAGTATCTCATAAATAAAGCTGATTTACTATGCTTTGGTACTGAAAAATTATTTGATTATGTTAGGCTCAAATTAAATAGCAAATGTATATTGCTTCTTAAAAATGAGCTTAAGATGATGATCTCATTGTTCATGAATCAATGTGGCCAATATTTTTATTAGTAGTTGTTTTAAGTACAGTTACTAATAAATATTTATTTTCTATCAATATTATTAAGGGTGTGAATTATATTTATTGATATAATTCATTTTACTTTTATAGCCATATTCTTAAAGGAAAGATATCAAATTTCCTTCTTACTTAATAAAAAGAAGTTAGGAAGCCAGAATTCTGTCTTATTTTCTAGAAAATTGATTCTGTGCCCATGAGTGACACAAAGCAACTCTGTCTGTAGAGTGACAGGCTCAGAAAATCAAATTTGGTTTGTGTCATTTTCTCAGACAGAGCAGACCTCATGCTGACCCTTTTGCACATTAAATCTTAGTCTTTGGGTTTAAGCTGCCTGTAGAAAGTACAAGGATTTCAAGCTTTGCCACTGTTCTGCCTTACACAATATATTCAGAAAAAGACAGCACAGAAATCGTGGTTTTTGTATTTACTCACATCATGTAGGTACCACTAGGATGTCATCAATTAATGTCATATTTCAGAGGCATCAGCAAAGCAAGGTCCCTTATTCTGCCTCATAAATTACCCTCTCATTCCTCTTCTTCTTCAGACATTTGCTAGTGACCTTTATACCTGATGAGTTTCCAACAAGTAACTGTGCATCAAAAAAGCCTAAAGATAAACTTTGTATTCATCATCAACTTCCTTCTGTCTCGAATAAATACACTAAAAAAAGCCGTGAAACCAATATTGTTTAAGCTTTGACTTTTCTGACATTAGAACTGTAGAAGCCAAAGGAAAATGTTTCCTTCCCCTTGTGAAGATTCAATGAAAAACTCAGCTGATACAAGGAGATTAACAGGATAAATGGAATACAATTTATTAACGTGTATGTAGGGGAGAACCACAGTGTAATTATCTCCAGTGCTCCAGTGGGATTCAGAAGATTATACCCTATCTTTAGGTCACTGAATAAATGGGAATTTGGTTTATGGCAAAACAAAACATGTTATTGGAGAGGAAGGCCTGTCTGACAAAGGTGACAGTCGTATTATGTAGATGAAATTTTACAGGTAGCATCTTTCATAGAGTTTAGATGGTTAGTATTTCTTACGACTCTTAAAAGGTATCAGACTCTGCATTAGTCCATAATCAGACTGCTATAAAGACATACCTTAGACTGGGTAATTTATAAAGAAAAGATGTTCAGTCAGCTCACAGTTCTGTGGGCTGTACAGGAAGCATGATACTGTCATCTGCCAGGCTTCTCAGAAGGCTTCAGGAAACTTATAATCACGGCAGAAGGTAAAGGGGAAGCAGGCATGGTTTTCCTATGACTGGAAGGAGGTGGAGGAGGGAGATGCTACACACTTTTAAACAAGCATATCTTGGGAGAATTCTATCACAAGAACAGCAAAAGGGAAATCTGCACCCGTGATTCAATCACATCCCACCATGCTCCTCCAACACTGAGAATTACAATTCAGCAGGAGATTTGGGTGGAGACACAGAGCCGAACCATATCAGACTCTCAGTTAACCTTTCCTAGATCTTTTGAAGGGAAGGCCTCAGAGAAAACCTGGCTGCCTCAGTGCAGATTTTCTCTACAGATGCAAATATCCCCCACAAAAGATAAGCGTTGCAGGGCTATTTGTATTTACAGGCCCCATGAAGAGTCATCTGAAAATATGATGAAGAAATACCTTTTAGGGTGAAATACTTTGATTGTCTTCAGCATCCAAATTGCGTTTTGACATTTTCTTTCTCTGGCAGTTTTTATACTTATCTTAAATTTTCTGCAGTGAGAGCTCCCTTATTTTCCAGCAATCTTTTCGTATTTGCTTTCTACTTTTGTTTCTCCTGTGGAAGTACTCCTTACAAATCCTCAAATTCTGAACTATTTCCTTTATTATGATTATTTCCAAATTCAAATGATATCACAACTGATAAATTTTGCCATTCATTTGAAACTGTGGCATCGTAACATAATAAAACAAAAAATTTACATCACAAAAGTCTCTGTTGGGCTAGGTGTAGTGGTGTGTGCCTGTAGTCCCAGCTACCTGGGAGGCTGAGGCAGGAGAATCACGTGAGCCCCGGAGTTTAAGGCTGCAGTGAGCTATGATTGTACCACTACACTTCAGCCTGGGCCACAGAGTGAGATTCTGTCTCTAAAGTAATAATAATAATAATAGAGTCTCTGTTGGATAATTTTTGTATCAGTAATCTCATCTCCACCATTTGTATGTGGACAGCTTCAAGTGTTCCAGTTATCCAGGGTAGTAAAATAAAGCATTATTTAGAGCACTCCTTTCTTGGTTATCTGATAGTAGTTTTTCACAGCCTTGAAGCTATTTCACAATTCTATAAACTGTAGATAACTGATAAACATGCAAAATAATACTTGTCTATGCAAATGTGAAGACATTCTATCTGGTGGAAACTCAGTTGACTTTCCTGTTTTTTTCCATTGTGGAAAAAGCCAGTTTTCGTCCATTTCTAAATGTATTTCAGCACGGTTTTACTTCATATACATGTCTGCTTCTTTAACTTTTTTGAGCTCATTGTAACTGTTTCTGATTTCTTCATTAATAATTAGTTAATAAAATCTCTATATGTGTCCATTTTATATCTGTATGAGAATCGAGATATTTACCTTTTTGTTTTTAAATTTTCTTTTAACACCAGGCTTCACAGTCCAAACAACACTGTAGAATTTGACACCACAGACAATGGAGAGATGTGGAGTATGTCCATTTAACAGTGAATGCATTTGGTCTATGTATGTGAAAATGACAGAAAACCTTTTTAAAATTTGTAAGTAATTTATAAATTTCTCAGAAATGCTGTCAATTACATAAATTAAGGAAAAAAGATTGAAACATTAAAACAATGAAAATGCAATACTTAATTGCCTCCCATTTTCTTTTTATATTTATTGACCTGCAAGAATTTAAGGGAAAAAAAAAGATTAAAGAAAATGGCAAAAGAACACTTTCTTCTGACTGTATTTAGAAAGAAATGCTAGGCCGGGCGCGGTGGCTCAAGCCTGTAATCCCTGCACTTTGGGAGGCCGAGACGGGCGGACCACGAGGTCAGGAGATCGAGACCATCCTGGCTAACCCGGTGAAACGCCGTCTCTACTAAAAAAATACAAAAAAATTAGCCAGGCGCAGTGGCGGCGCCTGTAGTCCCAGCTACTCGGGAGGCTGAGGCAGGAGAATGGCGGGAACCCGGGAGGCGGAGCTTGCAGTGAGCTGAGATCCGGCCACTGCACTCCAGCCTGGGCTACAGAGTCAGACTCCGTCTCAAAAAAAAGAAAAAAGAAAAAGAAAAAAAGAAAGAAATTCTAGATACAGGAATTTTACAGAATCTGTAGCTTTTCGAGATGGAGTCTTACGTTTGATTCTTCTCTGTCCTTGCTGTGTCTAGGCTGAATGCAATGAACAGTGATTCCATCCTGGGATCCTGGGCACCATAGCATATGGAAGGTGAGTTGACAGAGGACAGGGTCTCCAGTCATGAACAGTGAGAGTTTAGATTGTGGCTCCACGATTTACTAAACCTGTGAATTTGGTCAAGTCATGTAACTCCTCTGAACTTCAGGTAGCTCATGTATGAATGTACGATACTGATAATAATAATATGCTTTACAGGTTTGCCTGAGCTTTAAATAAGAAAATATTTCTGAAGCACCAAGAACTGGGTCTGTTGTGTGGTAGTGAGTCAATAAACACTATTATCACTATTCCTTATTTGATGTGCTGCCAAAGAGCTGTTTTACTTTTTACCTAAATGCCAACATTGTCAACTAGATTCAAGAATTACCTAATGCAAAGAACATCTCATTATGTGCCTACAAGAAGGAAGATCTGTCTTATAAACATAAAACCAAGAAATAAGGCATCTAAGACAAAGACGTATATAAAATTACTTAAAATACTATGTTTCACAAGCATAGTATCAGTTGATTAAATAAATCAACCATTTTGGTAAACTTCTATATCAACTACTCTTGCAGTTAAAGAGATCTTACCTAAACAGTAGACTTTACATGCGTTAATTCAGAGATCAGCCTAAATGTACCTTTCACCTCCGAAATCTTTTATTGTAAAATAATGTATAGTCTCCACTGGACTTAATCTCAATTGCACTTAAATATATGTGTGTTTTCACCGGGGCCTATTATGGGGAGGGGCAATGGGGGAGGGATGGCATTGGGAGTTATACTTGATGTAAATGACGAGTTGATGGGTGCTGACGAGTTGATGGGTGCGGCACACCAACATGGCACAAGTGTACATATGTAACAAACCTGCACGTTGTGCACATGTACCCTAGAACTTAAAGCATAATAAAAATATATATATGTGTGTTTCTGTGTGTGTATTTATACATATACATGTAGTTTATGCCTGTGCGTTTGTGCACATGTACATATATGCGTATATGTGTGTATATGTACATACATATGTGTATATATGCATGTACATGTGCACAAATGTACATAGATATATGTACATGTGCACAAACACACACACACTACCACTATTGGAAACAAAATATCTACCTATTTAGATTATTAGACAATGTAAATAATAGTTTACTGTCACAGAAAAAACCCAAAGTCTAACTAACTGCATGATTTGGAGTCAGTAATGAACCCACTCTATTTTAGTCTATTACCTCAATGGCAGTAAGAATTGTAGATGGTCAATTTCTTTTATACAATCATGTAGTAAAGTCAAATGAGACAAAGTATGAAAAAAATCTAAGATCAGTTTGGAAGACAATGTGTGCTCTACAAATCCAAGCTGGTACTGCTCTGAAAAACACAAATTTAAGCAATTCAGATGTGGTAACTAGATTGCTGATGCAAAGATGGCTCTACTTTCCCACCTGTTCATTCTACCTACACACTTTCCAGATGCTGCTGTATAATCTTTCTCTCAACCAAGCAATTACGCCACGTGAATTGTGTGGTTAGTCAGCTAACCATCTGCTTTCTAGGAACAATCATGTAGTGTTCACAATTTTCTTGATTCAAGCCACAAGGAAGACGCAGAAATCTCAGGTGTAATATTTGAGACATTCTTTGTTTTTTAAAAAATAAGCCATATGAATGAGAAGATTTTAAACTGCCTTCCTTGATGTGCATGTAAAATTTTTGCTGGCAGTTGAAAACATGTGTTGGGAGGTAAGGAGAGTCGAGATAATGGTCACTTAATATGTAAATATAAATATACACATATTGCTATTTTTTTCTTGACTGTACTTTTCCCCAACACCCCAAACTATGAACAGGCTGTAAATGTATGCCTCCAGACACGCAGACAAAAGCAGCAATCTTAATTAGCCAAATTAAAACAGTAAGATACATCCGATTATCCCTTTTTAGTTTAAACTAGCTCCTAAAATGACAACTGATGTGAAAATAATTAAACCAAGACAGACTGGAAAAAGAGGAGAAATAATGTATTTAGATTTTGAAGAGAAGTAATTAGCTTTGGCAGGTTATTTATTTATGTAAATTGAAAAATTAGCTCTACTAGGCAGAGGCGATACATTCAAGTGTCTGCATTTCTGGCACGACATGGAAGAAGAAAAAAGTTATAATGAAAAGCAACAAGATGAATTTCAAGCAAGAAAAGACTCCTTAAATTGTTACTTTTTTAAAGGAAGACAGATTCTCAAAGAGAATAAAATTCATAAAATCTGTCTCAGTAGTTCAGCACTACTGCTGATGAAAAAAATCTTACTAATTTCCTGAGATTGCTTTTCCTCAATACAGATACAGATTTCCTTGATTTAAACAGCTGTCTTGGCTTTTCTCAGTCTATGTTACATTCATAAGTTATTCTTCCTTCAAATTGTCATTTTATACAGCTCTACTTCATTGAAACTGCTTCATTTTCAGTAGAAATCTAGACTAGTCCTTCTCACTTTGTCCTGAACTTTTTATATGCCATCCATGCACACACCCTTTGCTCAGTTTCACCTATGCAATGAATTCAACCATCTCCGATAAACTGAAGACTTTTAGATCTGTGAATCTAGCACTGTCATCCATACTTAAATATATAGCCACTTACACTGTACTTAAATATAGAGCTCTTCACGCATGCTTTAATTTTTCCATCTTTCCTGCAAAAACTATTTGTTCATTGCTTTCTACGTAAGAGGAACCCATGCTATGATAAGGCATTTGAGCACTAGGTATAAAAGAATACTTCTAGAGTTTAAGTATTGCACAAGTTTATCCTCTACAAGTAATAAACACAGAAAATAAATGCAAGTGTTCTGATAGAAGAATGTACAGAGTATAGCGGAGATGCAAAGAAGGGCATGGTAAATTCTAGTGTTTGGAGTGTGCATTTGGAGGAAAGATGTTTGCTATGAAAAGATTTCTTTATAAACAGCTTATGCTCTATTCTCCCAATGTCCAAAAAACATGCTTTCCTTAAGTAAAAAAATCTATTTTAGATAAATGAAATTATTGTGAATACTATTGACTGCTTTAATTTACCATGCTAGTGAGATATAGCTATTACACACACACACACACACACACACACACACACACTCTCACAGCACACAGTATACAAATTAAGTGCTAGGCTGCATTACATAGTACTGGTAAAGTAACCAGAAACTAGTAATTAAAGCCAAACCACTCCTTAGCGTCAATCTTCATATCTAAAATATACCCAGAAGTTTTAATGTATATGATGTTATTGACAATCCTGGTTATCCTATAATTTATGTGTGTAAACTGGCATATCCATTTGTCGTTTCAGCAGAATTCAAGAAAGCTACTGGTTTCAAATTTTTATTAAATATTAACTTTAGCAATCTCACATTCTTCTATGATTTCCTTCTGTGCAATGAGACATGCTTGAAGAAAAGGAATTAAGTAGAAAGAAATATCTGTGATCTGAAGCTTAAGAAGAAACATACTATGTATTCACCAGTGTCTCCTCTTTATCTTCACAAAAGAGGACTACATTTCTCAGTGTTCCTGGATCTAAATTGACAGCATATGACTGTGAATTTCATCAATAAGATCATAAGCACAAAAGGCAGTTAAGAATTGGTACGCATTCTTCTTGGTATCCCTCTCACATCCATTCAACTGAAAGCAAAGATCTTCAGCATGGTGGATAGAAATGGCTCAGACCTTGAACCATAATTTGAGAACAGCCAAGGAGTACCACCTACTACCACGTATGAGTGAGAAATAAACAATTTTTTAGGTTAAGCCACTGAGATTTGGAGATTTATTTGTAATCACAGCATAGATTAGTTTATCCTGACAAACACAATAAGAAACTATTTGATCAATC
Source organism: Theropithecus gelada (assembly GCF_003255815.1). Lineage (NCBI taxonomy): Eukaryota > Metazoa > Chordata > Mammalia > Primates > Cercopithecidae > Theropithecus > Theropithecus gelada. Next base: position 83,637,681 of record NC_037675.1, on the reverse strand, counting down.
AATGCTTTGTCTCCTAAGTGAAATGAAAAATTAACATAAAAAACTATTGGTTCTTTCTCAGCAGCATACAGTTAATATGAATCAAATATTACATAGTATTAATATTTATGAATTAGAGCTCTGAGGACAAATGGCCTGGATTCAAATCTTGAGTTTGTCTTACTAGGCAAATGAGTTTGAGCAAATTTTCCTGTGCTTCATTTATTTTATCTATAAAATGGACATGTTAATACTATTTCCATAAGGACTAAATGAAGTAATTCTTGTAAAGAACCCAGTACAGTCCCAGCATATAGTAAGGTCTATTGAGAAATATTTGCTGCTAATATTACATTTAGATATAATATTTATACAGTTCTGAAGGGGTATGTTTTAAAATTTAAACTACTATTAATATAGTTGGCCAAAATCTTTTGCAGTTCTTTACAATAGTCTCCATAGAGGTTGACTGAGATGTGTCATGTGACAAAATAGGGATGTTTCTTTTCCTGAGCCCTGAATCTCTCTGACAGTCCCTGACCAGGTACCTGCCAAAACTTTACTTGTGCAGCCATGCGATGTATTAGATAAATGGAGACATCTTTCTAATGCCAATGAAGTTTTATGAACAGTGGCAATGCCTATTTACAGTCTCATTAAACCAGTATACAATTCTACTGATGCCTTTTACTTTGTGCGTTTATGTCAATGGAATGGCTCACAATGACAGAAAGAGCATAAGAAACAATTTGGGTTGCCACGAGGCTAATCTAATAAAGAACTTATGAATATAACATTTTCTTAAATTCTATACCATATTTCATGCAATTATGCTCATATGCAAAAGAGATGTATTCTCATTTACATCTCAAAGAAACTTGGAGCCTGTATACACAAATAATCATACTTATGCACTTCAAAAAATAGACATATATTGAAATGCATGGATTTATGAACAGTGACAGGTATTTCATGATACATTTGAGATACTCCTGGACAAAAGCACCAGATGTAGGCATCTTAGACTCTACTATAGCAGAAAGAAAAGTATTTGTTTAAATATGTTTAGGCGACTTGTTCCTCTGTTCTTTTCTTATATACCCGAATACAACGTTTTTTCATAGTTTTGGCTTATACTTACAACCCTTGATAAGAACTTCCTGTCCTATTTTATAAAACAGTGTCACTCTGTGACTCTGAGTTTGGCAAAGCCTGATCTCCTAATGTATTCCTATGTTAATGACAACTATGATGGTGATAATATGATAAGATTAACAAATATGTTAAATGTATTTATTTTATTATTTGCCAGATTTACTAAGCTTTTTCCCTTAATCCTTAATTCTAATTATAACACCGGAATAAAATACTATCATCATCATTGTATAGATTTTTTAAAATGTGACTTTCAGAGATTAAGAAATATACTGAAGTTCCACAACTAGAAGTTAGATATGATAGTGGTAGAATTTGGACCCCTCAGTCTATCTCCAGTCTCTATTGAACCACTGCAATATACTACTTCCCATTCACTTTATTTTCCATTCATGCTCTGTCATATTTCTTGATGCATAATAGTTGTGATTTATCTAAATTACACAAAGAACCCATGAATCATGTCTTTATAATTATGCTGTTTCTTAATTCAAGTGATATCTCTTTCATTATGCTTTGCACAAGAAAAGAAGGTCCCTCACCTCTCTTTGCTTCAATTTTCTCAATCGCTAAGTGGATGGATAAATAATTCCCTCCTTACTTAAGATTTCTCTTCTTTTTAAAGCAATATTGATCAGAAGGAAAGCATAGATTGGTTGGAGGTAGAATAATTACCAGAATCCAAAATAATCTCAAAGCAAAACATAAACATTTATGAAATTAACAAATATTCATTCAACTTCTGGTACTGCTGTGCACTATTCTAGATACAGAAGTAACAAGAATTGAAATTAGGGTGGTGGTGATAGAAATGAAGAGGAACAAAATGTCAGAACTGCTTTCCATCAGAATTGCTATAGCTAAGAAAATCAGCTCCTTGAGCAAGGAGGCCCTGGACTTGTTTTGTTTTGTTTTGTTTCATTTTATAGAGATAAGATCTCACTCTTTTCCTCAGGTTGGGGAACAGTGGAGCAAGCAGAGCTCACTGCAGCCTCAAACTCCTGGACTCAAGTGATCCTCCTACCTAGGCCTCCCAAAATGCTGGGATTATAGGCATGAGTTACCACAACTTGTATTCTTGTTAATTCTGTTATTCTCAATTAATTACAATGGGCATGAACTAACGCTTAAAGTTCTCTGTGCTGCAGGTTTCTTTTGGGGCCCTTCAACACTAATGGCCAATGTGCCTTTGATTCAAGATTGATTTTAATTCTCTAACAAGGAAAGGAAAAGAAAATCTCAAAGGTAACATGAGCTGCTCAGTAGCATATCTGTGAAATCTTTCCAGCTTGCAGACAACTGCAGCTTGTCTCTCTGGTACTCAATCTGTGGAGATAGGATTTTGATATCTTTTAAATCTTATTTTACATTTCTTTGAGAAAATTGTTTCTAAACCTAGCACCTCTAGTATTTCTTTTCTTTGAGACGGAGTCTCACCATGATGCTCAGGCTGGGGTGCACTGGTGCAATCTCAGCTCACTGCAACCTTCGCTTCCCCACAGGGTTCAAGCAATTCTCCTGCCTCAGCCTCCCAAGTAGCTGGAACTACAGGCGCGCACCATCACGCCCAGCTAATTTTTGTATTTTTGGTAGAAACAGGGTTTCACCATATTGACCAGGCTGGTCCTGAACTCCTGACCTCAAGTGATCCACCCACGTCAGCCTCCCAAAGTGCTAGGATTACAGGCGTGAGCCACTGCATCTGGCCATAGTATCTCTATTTTTAATTTCTAAGTTACACTCACATTCTCATTCTGTTGTGATGCAGTTTTAATGATGCTGATTAAGGAAAATGCCAGAAAGTCAATAGTACATGCATGTAGATAATTTATAACATTTGTTTTACAATAACCTGGTAAGAAACACTAGTACACACAAACACATGATTTATTATAGTTCTCATAACCTCCATTTCCAGCTGTACCACCCTAATGTATGTGACTGTCCTGATAATTGTAGAACCCCTTCCTACCAACATGGCTCATTACCTACAAACCTGGAAAGCATTTAGCTTTTTTATCACTGATTTTACATATGATTGAATGCAAAAATGTATAGGATGGCATTATGTAAAGTGGCAAGCATTACATGATATCCACTACTATTATCTTTAATTGCTGTGCATTAAAACTTTATAACTTGAGCAGAGTTTTATAATTTTTCAGTTTTTAAACTTTGGAAAAATAATTCTCAAGATCCATTGGTGTAGGTAAGAACTATGGTTTTAAGGATGTTTGTACAGCAAATAGCTTTAGAAAACTGAGTGTCTCCCTTCAGGGTAAGAAACAGATTTGCTTGCTGTTGAGGATAATATAGATAATGTCTCCCTGCAGGGCAAAAATCAGGCATGTTTGCTAACAGTCCCTTATAAAATTGAGGGTTAACGAAGGTCAGGATTTTTCAGCTAACATATGAACCCTCTGTGTGTGCAGCGTCGACCTGGGCCCATTTCCATGTTTCCTCTGTGGAACTCAGAGGAGGCAGGAAGCAAAGTTGTTGTAAACATGAAGTTCACACTGCCTGGTGTTCTCTGAGTAATAAAGTCCTCTATCTCCGACCCAGGAATCTTCTATCTTCTGCCAGCATCCATGAAGCTGTACAGGCTAAATTGTTGGCTTGTAAGCAGGGTAAGATATCAGACCCTTCACAGTTCTTGACAGCACATGAATGTATTATCATTTTTAGAAAAGGGAATGGATATTTTCCCAAAATAAATAAAGAAAATAATGTAATTTGCTATAAAGCTTGATGCAATAACACTATTATTAAAAAAAAAAAAAAATCAGGATGAAAATGTGCTCACTTGTTCTCATGCTCTCTGGCTCTCTCCTCTCACTGTTTTTCTCTCTCTTCCACCCTTTCTCCCTTCCTTCCTTCCTCCTTCTTCCCCTATTGCGTTATATTTTCTACGCTTGTTGAAGTGTGTTCTACAGTTCTATCTGTCTGCATTAGCATGTTCACTGTTCCAGGAACAGCATGTCCCTGAAAATCTCTGCTGGATATAAAACTTTCAAGCATAACTAATATGACAGCGAAATGAATTTCATTTAAATGAACAATACATTCCTTGGCCTTCATGGGTCAAGGTTACAATAGAGGAAACTCCCTTTGTTTACAATCATTTGTCTTCCGTCCACAAAAACCTAGTTAGCCCAGAGAGCCTGTATGTACATAGGGATGCCTTTATTCTTAACAGCATATTGTTTTTGGAAAACAAAACAGAAAATAGCAAAGAGATGACAAATTATAGTTCAGGTCAACCCATTGAGTTTGTTACCATAAATAAACGGAATAGTAAAGTGACTACTAAATCAATAGCTTTTTAAAAATATTTTAACAAAATTAGAAATACGATAAAGATAAGGAGTAGTTCTCTGGTCAAAGGGGAGTGAGGGTATCAGTAGAAATTGACCCTAAATTCTGAGGTTATCAACTAAACCATTGTTGACTGCCTGGCTGGAAGACTTCAACCTTGTCACATGAATTTACTACCCCATGCTAACTCTCTGATAAATGCCATTGCTTTTTCTGACTCTTGCCTCTGCAAAGGAGGGTTCTGTTTTCTTATAAATCCTTGTTTTCTACATTTTTTTTCAGGAAAAACTGAAGCTATGGATGTCACATACCAAGCCTGTTAGCCCACAAAACTGGCATAGATGCAGCAAAATATTACTATCAGTCCCTGCTTTTCAGTATTTTTCATTCATTCATTCATGCATGATTCAACTGTACCCTGAGCCCCTGTAATGCATGCATCAGGCTGAGAAATAGGAGATTAAAAAATGAAAACTAACAAATGTTATTCTGGGAAATTTTAAAGTGATGCTACCTAAACAACAACAATAACAACAAACTGTGTGGGAGAACACAAAAGAAATGAAAATCACACTTGCTGGGTAGTCTTGAAAGTCTTCAACCAATTTCAATCAATTTGCCAATTGATCTGCCTCTTGAAGAATAATTGGGTATTTTCTTAGATTAAAAAAATGTAAGGGCATTATAGGAAACGATATGCAAGATTCTTACAGTCTAGTGTAATGAGTTAAGATGTAATTTTGAAGGCAACTGGGAGTCCACATGGTTTTGGAAGCTGGAAATTTGCATGATCATCTTTATTTATTAGAAAATAATTCTGGTGACAGTATGGTTCATGTTAGGAGGAACCAAAAAGAAGCCTGTACGATTTTCAAAAGTTATACAATAACAATGAGAATGCCATATTTGAAAGGTATTATGAAATAGTTACTGTGATTGCAACTTACTGTGGAGCATGAGCGTGAAGACTCAAAAGTGTCTCCATGTGTGACTAGGACACTATTAACTTAGAATAAACAAAAAGCTAGAGCATTTTGCATGTTGTAAAAGAGCGAAAATACAAAGAGTTCCTTTTTTTATGTCAAATATTTGTTGAGTATGCTACACTCCAGTAAAAAAAAAACACACACACACACACACAATAGACAAAAATAGTTAGATATGTGAATATGAGACCCAGGAGGAAATTTGGGTTTGGAGATGTAATATAGAATTGTGAGTCTTATGTAAAAAAGTAGTAACCACTGATTATATGATGTGCCTTAGGGGAATAGCAGAGATTTGGAATAATATAGGACCTAGGAGGGACTTCTTTGGAATGCAGCACTAGGAGAGGGCAGAGGAGGAAATTGGACAATTTTTTTCTTTTTGAGAGAGAGTCTGGTTCTGTTGCCCAGGCTTGAGTGCAGTGGCATGATCTCAGCTCACTGCAACCTCCGCCTCCTGGGTTCAAGTAATTCTCCCGCCTCAGCCTCCCAGGGCACATGCCAACACCCCTGACTAATTTTTGTAGTTTTAGTAGACATGGGGTTTCACCATGTTGACCAGAATGGTCTCGATCTCTTGACTTCGTGATCTGCCCGCCTCGGCCTCCCAAAGTGCTGGGATTACAGACGTGAGCCATCGTGCCTGGCAAGTTGGGCAAATTAAATAGCAAGATCAGTGGTTATGATTACAGAAGATCACGCAGGAAGACAAAGGAAAGAAGATGATCCTAGAGTAGACTAAAGTGGTCAAGTAGTATATACCATTGGCTTGTCAGTTAATAGATCACTTATGACATTAATGAAAAGTATTCCACTAGAGTGATGGGAAAAGAAGCTAAGGCTAGGCTGAGAAGTAAATTGGAATCAAGAGAGCAGAGACAGCAAACACTTACCATATTACAGGCTACCACAAGTGGGACATGAGATAACCCAGGCTGATCTAGTCTGTGGGTTAAAAAAAAAAAAAAAGTTCTCAACTGTCTCTGTGGCTGTTCTTGCTCCCATCATCTATCATAGCACCACAATTCAGGCTCATTCTTGGTATGGGGAATAAAGAGATGAGAGAATGGAAGAAGGATTATTTCACGTGTGTTTCAGTTTCACAAAAGATTTCCAAATTATCTCAAAAGTTATAGTGCAATCACAGAGACACACTGACAGGACTAAAAGAAAATAATACAGGCATGCTTCGAAAATATTATGGGTTTGGTTCCAGGTCACCACAATAAAAATAGTATCTCAGTGAAACAAGTCACACAACATTTTTGGTTTCCCAGTGCATATAAAAGTTATGATTATACCATACTGTAGTATATTAAGTGTGCAACAACATCATGTATAAAAAATCATGTACCTATCTTCATTAGCAAATACTTTATTGGTAAAAAATACTAAGGATTATCTAAGCCTTCAGAGAGTTGTAATCTTTTTGCTGGTGGAAGACTTTGCCTAGATGTTGATGGCTGCTGATTGATCAGGGTGGTGGATGCTAAAGGCTGAGGTAGCTGTGAGAATTAGTTAAAATAAGGCAACATTAAAGTCTGCCATATTGACTGACTCTTCTTTCCATAAAAGAATTCTCTGTAGCCTGTGATGCTGTTCGACATTTACCCACAGAATTAGATTCAGACTTCTCAAATGCTGCAGTTGCTTTATCAGCTAAGTTTTTATAATATTCTAAAAACCTTTGTAGTCATTTCAACACTGTTCATATATCATCTTCTCTAGGAGTGGATTTCTTCAAAAAAAAAAAGAAAGAAAGAAAACACTTTCTGTGCTTATTTTTAAGAAGCAACTCTTCATCTGTTCAAGTTTTATCATGAGATCGCAGTAATTCATCTTCAGGCTCCACTTCTCGTTCCAATTATCCTGTTATTTCTACCACATACAGTTAGTTCCTGCACTGAAGTCTTGAATCCTTCATAGTCATCCATGAGGGTTGGAATCAACTTCTTTCAAATTCCTATTAATGTTGCTATTTCGACCTCCTCCCATGAATCTCGAGTGTTCTTAATAGCATACAGAACGGAAAATCCATTCCAGCAAGTTTTCAATGTACTTTTCTCAGATCTGTCAGAAAATCACTATCTCCAGCAGCTATTGCCTTATTAAATGTATTTCTTAAATAAAAGAAAGGTGAAATTACTCCTTGGTCCATGGGTTGCAGAATGAATGTTATGTTATCAGTGTGAAACGAACATTCGTTTTCTTGTATATCTTCTTCAGAGTTCTTGGTGACCAGGTACATTGTGAGCGAATAACAATATTTTGAAAGGAATGTTTTTTCTGAGCGGTATGTCTTAAAAGTGGGCTTCTAGGCCGTGCACAGTGGCTCACACCTGTAATCCCAGCACTTTGGGAGGCTGAGGCAGGTAGATCACAAGATCAGGAGATTGAGACCATCCTGGCTAACATGGTGAAACCCTGTCGCTACTAAAAATGCAAAAAAATATTAGCCTAGCGTGGTGGCGGGCGCCTGTAGTCCCAGCTACTCAGGAAGCTGAGGCAGGAGAATGGCATGAACCTGGGAGGCAGAGCTTACAGTGAGCCGAGATTGTGCCATTGCACTCCAGCCTGGATGACAGAGCGAGACTCCATCTCAAAAAAAAAAAAAAAAAAAAAAAAATGGGCTTATAATATTCAGTAAACCATGCTGTAAACAGATGCACTGTCATTCAGGTTTTGTTGTTCCATTTATAGAGTGCAGGCAGAGTAGATTTAGCATAAATTTTAAAGGCCATAGGATTTCTGTGAATGAGCATTGACTTTAAATTAAAATCACCAGCTGCACTGCAATAGTCTCTATCACAAGAGCCGGACTGTCCTTTGAAACTTTGATGCCAGGGATTGTCTTCCCCTCTCTAGCTATGAAAATCCAAGATGGCATCTTATTGCAATATAAGGCTGTTCCATCTACATCTAAACCTATTTAGTGTAGCCACCTTCATCAATTATCTTACCTAGATCTTCTGGATAACTTGCTGCAGCTTCTACATCAGAACTTGCTGCTTCACCTTGAACTTTTAGGTTATGAAGATGGCTTCTTTACTTAAACCTCATGAACTAACCTCTGCTAGCTTCAAAGACACTTGTAGCTTCCTCAACTCTCTCAAGCTTTATACAATTGAAGAGAATTAGGGCCTTGCTCTGGGTTTGGTATTAGCTTAAGGAAATGTTGTGGCTAGTTTGATCTTCTATCTAGACCTCTAACACTTTCTCCATATCAGCAATAAGGCTCATTTGGTTTCCCATCATCTGTGTCTCAATTGAAGTAGCACCTTTAATTTCCTCCAAGAACTTTTCTCTTACATTCAGAAGTTAGCTAATTGTTTGGCTCAAGAAGCATAACTTTTGGCCTAAGTCAGCTTTTGACATGCCTTTCTCACTAAGCTTAATCATTTCTAACTTTCAATTTAGAGTGAGAGATGTGCAACTCTCCCTTTAACTTGACCACTTACAGGCCATTGTAAGATTATTAATAGGCCTAATATCAATATGGCTGTATCTCAGGGAATAGGGAGGGGCAAGGAGAGGGAGAGAGATGGGGGAATGGACGGTAGGTGGAGCAGTAAGAACACACATCATTTATTGATTAAGTTCCCTGTTTTATATGGGCATAGTTTGTGGAGTCCTAAAACAATTACAACAATAACATCAAAGATCACTAATCATAGATCACTTGTAACAAATATAATAATAATAACGAAAAGTTGAAATATTTCACAAATTACCAAAATTTATGCACAGACATGAAGTGAACACAAGCTGTTGGAAAAATGGTGCCAATAAACTTGCTTGATGCAAAGTTGCCACAAACCTTCACTTTGTAAAAAATATAGTATCTGTGAGGTGCAAGTAAGTGAAGTATAATGAAAAGAGGTCTGTCTACCTGTACTTTAAAACTTTATCCTAGCACTGGACCCCATTATCATTGTACACTATATATTATTGCTTTTTGTATATTTTATAGTAGAATTTTCTTGCATTATTATTAATATTCTAAAAGTATTATTTGTATTTCCTAACTTTTGAAACTATGTTTCATCATTAGAAACATATAGATGACTAGGAATCACCAAAAGAGAGGTAAAATGTGTCTCTCAGAGAGGCCCTAACCCCAATCCTTTGGTAATTTCATCCCCACGGGTATTTGTATGCAACCCTAGGGTAATTTATCCCCCTGGATGTCTCCATGCTTCCCTGTTCTGCATTTATGGGCTAGTCCGCTACAGCTACTATAGGACTGGTTTTTATGAGGACTGGTTTTTATTTCCTCATCTCCTGCTTTATCTATCCTAAATCTCAGCACATTTTGGTTGTCAGGTCCTCAGGGCATGCCTATTGTCTCTTCTAAACAACTACTGACTAATGCCTTCACTAAAATTTTCACTGGAATCACAGCTGTCTCCACAATTTGCTGCATCCCATCTTCTTTCTTTGAGCCCCAGTGAGGCTCTAAAGTGTCAAAACTGGGGACTAGGGGAGTTGAAAACAGCACCTCTCCCTCCTCTGAGTTTAATTCTGTTAGAGAGGTAGCAAGTGTTCTGCTATTCTCCTCCCCGATTCAACCATACACTCCAGAAGATTCAAGACATGGCGCCATGAAAGTTGGGCTGACAGGCAAACCCCAGTACCAAGCATCCTGACACACTGAATCATGCCTTGCCACTCTGAGAAGCAAGATTTTCTCATTGCACCAAGAAAGGAATTTTTGGCCCTTCTCTTGGTATAGACTTCTTTTAAATGGCTTGTTCAACGCTTGGAATTGTCCCCCTCTAAGGCTAGTGCTCCTACCTTGGCATCGTCAATGCCCTTTCATGCTCTTTCCTGTCCCCATGCAGTTCACTAATCACAGTAGCTAATATGTGTTGACCTCTGGCTCTGTACCCAGTACTATTATAAGTGATCTGTTATGCTTATTTTATTTAATTCTCAAAAATAAACTTACAAAATATTAATATCGCCATTTTTACAAATGAGAAAAACTGATTTGTAAAAAATAATGTAAGCTTGCCAGCATTTCACCAAACCAGTCCTGGAACCAGGGCCCCACATCTGCTGGGCTGCGAAGCTCAAGCTCTTCTCACCATGTCATTCTCTAAGTGCCATCAAGGCAAGTGCTCCATCTGCATCACCCTCCACTGCACCTGTAATTCCTAGAGCTCAACATGGCATAGAGTGGGCGGGAGTGTCAATTAATATTTGCTGAATGAGTAAATCATGATGGGAAATAAATCTCTCCCTGTAGCAGCATTCATAATGGACGTTGGAATTTGTTTTGGGATGCAGGCTGAGACACATTTTATGAACCTCCAGCCAATCAATAATGTACTACATATTTATTGTAATATATGTATGCTTATTCTTCTGGGTTTGTGAAAGAAATAAAGAAAAAGAAACACAATCCCTAACCTCTTGGGTTTTATTAGTTTATTTAAAGAAACAAACAAACAAAAACACCTATTTGCTTAGCCAGAGCTTCTCATTTTGAAACCCCAACCAGAAGCTAAAGGTCTAGGGAGAATTGAGATGTAATCAGAAGTGGTCAGCCTCCCAGGAGACAGAGCAAGCCAGAGCAGTGCTGAGAATGAATCTGGAGTATCCAAGAATAACCTGTGTACTACCATGAACGTTCACCAGGCAATGACTAAAGATGTCTTGTTCAAGCCTTTTCTTTTGGGCTCCAGATAATAACTTACCCAAATCAAACTATGGACTTTTGAAGTTCCAGTGGATGTGTAATGAGCTCCTAATTACAGATCTTTTCAGTCCAGTAATCAAGACATTTGCTGTGCACTCAGCCTTGTCGGTAGTGGCAGCAGAGACCAAAATACACTCATCCTGTGCATTGATTATCTTCCATTTGCTCCTTCAGCTTTACTCTTTGCATTTTTCCATCCTGCTTTACTCTAGAGAGCTGATCCACAAAAACTGCATCAACAGAAATAACAGGTCCCTTGTCTTCCAGGCTGGAGTGCAGCGGCACCATCTGGGCTCACTGCAACCTCCTCCTCCTGGATTCAAGCAATTTTCCTGCCTTAGCCTCCCAAGTAGCTGGAACTACAGGAGCATGCCGCCATGCCTGTATAATTTTTTGTATTTCAGTAGAGACGGGGTTTCACCATGTTGCCCAGGCTAGTCTCGTACTCCTGAGCTCAGGCAATCCACCTGCCTTGGTCTCCCAAAGTGCTGAGATTACAGGCATGAGCCACCGCTCCTGGCCCAGGTCCCATTTTCTTTTATCTGATTAGTTCTTCTGATGGGAAGCAACTGCAGCAGTTTTGAGAGAAGAAAGGAAGAGAGGAAATTCAGAGAATACATTAATTGCCCTGGCTTCTCTCTCTTTTCTGCATCCGTACTACTTGGAATAGTGACATAGAGTGCTCTCTCTGTCCTCTCCCTACCTCCAGTGACTCTCCGTTTGCAGGGGTGGAAATGCTGCCTCTGTCACTTTTCCGTAAGCACACTTCATCCTGTGTTGCCTTTTTATAGTCTGTCCACACCTTTGTGGATGGGCTTTCTAATACACTTTCCTCAAAAGACTCAATTTGAGGTATAAGCATCTGTTCCTGCTAGGATCCTGCCTGACTGACAAACAAATACTACAGAGATACGCTTTATGAAGAGAACAAAAAAGAAATACTCTGCCCACAGGAAATGAAAACAGACCTTTAAAGGTTTGAGAAACCACTCATGATGAAGCTATAAATTAAGAACTAAATCCATACATAGACACTATTAAATCCAAGATAAGTCTTCACATGAAAATCAAAAAAACGAAATTCTAAAGCATTCTTTCCCTAGTCCTGGAATTTTGTGCTTTATCCTGCCTTACATTCTGAAACAGGAAAAGGAAAAAAAAAGTCTTCATTTTTCTCAAGGGCCACCACAATCATGCAAGGAAAAGACTAATGAAGGATTACGCACACACTGATCCACAATCTCCTAAGACTGTTTAATAGAAATCGCATGTCATTTATTATATGCAAGCACTCTCTTAGGAGTACTCTTAGGAGTTATCTGTAGGAATGTTGTGACCAGAAGGTGAAGGCTTACAACAGCCTGTGGAGGTGCAAGTTGGAATACGTGCCATGTGCAGTTTAGGAGAACAAAAATATGGGGACTAGGAAACTGTCCTAGTAAATCACCACAAAGTAGAGGAAATGCTATAAAAGTGATTGCCAATCAAGGTATATTCACTGTTCTCCAGGATGTCAATTTCAAATTTTGCCCTGCAAATTCAGCAATGCTCAATGTATTTACTTGACATGTTTATAATTCTTTCTTTATTACACAATCCATATATTTTACATTTAACCAGGTATCTTCTCCATTCAAAGAGACAACTGTCTTCTGTCTTCTCCTTACAATGACTCAGTAGAATTTAGACAAGTGAGCAGGAGAAGGTTTGCACTTTCATCTTTATTTGGTGGTGCTCCCCACATCATAGGCAAGAGCTGCATACTCGCTAATTTGCTATTTCCACATCTTAATGGAAACAACTGCTATCCGGAGAAGTTTTAAGAAAAGTGCATTTAGGTGACACATGTATAAACATTGAGACTGCTTGGAAAGGGCAATGATTTCATGGTGGGGAAGGGAACTCAGGTTTTGTTTGATTCAGGCCATAATAAAGACAACTTAAGAATCACAATCTGTACTGACAGCTAGTCAGGGACTAAATCTCTCTGAGGCATATGACAAAAACATTTAAACAGTTCAAAGCTCTGTTAAAATATCAAGTCACTACCTAAGAAAATGGAGATAATACACCCTCAGATTGGTTGAAGTTGGAAAATTGAAGTTTACTGAGTTTGATTCATTAGAGACCAAATGGGTTTCTTAATGAAATTATAGCTATAGCCATAATAAAACTTACGCTGATTAAGGTTATGTAGCTATGTTATATCTTAAAATTCTAAGTTACAGAATTTGATCTTTAATTTTAATAGATATTTTAAAATATTTTATTTAAAATTTATGCAGCCATTGTCTTTATTTCTATATTTTTAGTGTCACTTAGACTGACTTAGCTAACAACAAAATTCAAAGCCAAGTCTTTCATATCTAGATTATATCCCATTTTGAAAATATATGACTTTTCTCCTTTATGTTGAGGTACGTATCTTCCAGACCTACATTTTTGAGAAGTTAAGCCATCAATTCAGATACAAGTTCAACACAATTATAGGCAAAAAAAAAAAAAAGAAAAAAAGAAAAAATCTCATTAATTTTCAGGATGTAACTGCAATGTGCTGATTGAGAATAGAATCTAATATGCAAAGAGGTACCATTTCACTCTTTCTCCCCTCTACTCATTTTCTCACACAACTGAAAAGAGAATCTTTTGGCCTAAATCTTAATCTTCTCATGGAAAAAAATATTATCTCTGCACTTTGAAGGTATAGGAATGTAATAAAATAAGAACTTGGAAGATAAGGCCCCGATGCATGCCGTTCACTGTTTTAAAAGTTCAATTGGCCTCTCAGCTACTGGCTTCACCATGTTGAAATGCCTTTTACAGAGATAGATGGTCCATTCAGTAGTCATCTGTTGCTGGCTATGGCTTGTCATTATGATCCCCCTGGGTAAAATGCATTCTCAAAGTGCATCTTCCTGTCTCATTCTTGCTAGCAAATGGGTAAATGGGTAGTTTTATCTGCCCACTTGCCACTAGAGTATGATCATGTGCTGTAACCTCTGAGTCTCAAGAGAGCTCAGAAATCCCAACATTGAAATAGGCATTGAGCCAAGGCAAAAAAAAGCAACAGAGGTAATAGGAGAAAGGTAAGACAGAAAAGACTGCTTTATGATATTCAGCTCATCTCTAAAGACTTTAACGTTCTAATGGGAGCTTAAGTTCATCAATGTTCCCTCTGCTTCCCTCTAAGAATGGAGAAAGAACAAGGAGGTGTTCTTATAGCTTCTCATAATTAAAAAAAATTGAAATCTGGTATCAAAATCAGAAATGATAGAAGCATCAAGAGGGAGCACAATACTGCACACAAAGTGAAATCCTGGCAAATGTTCAGTTCCGCTTCAGGATTTTAGTAATTCAAATTTGCAACAGTCTCTAAAGGGTGGATTACTTTTCTTATGAAATACTGTGGATGAAAGATAAACAAAAAACTTAAGTTGAATTTCTAATCAAAAGCGAAGACTCTCAGATGAGGATACAGGTTCACAAATAACTAGTAGAAAAGAATAGTCAGTGGTCTCCTTGAAGTAAGAAAATATTAAGGTCAGCTATCGATTTTTTTTTCTTTTCTGTGTAAAGGTGTCTTCAGACAAAAGTAAATGCTCCTTAGACTCAAGAGCTAAGAATGTTTTAAATTAACTCTCATGACTTTCATGAAATAAAAGTTCAGCTCAAATTCAAAGGACAACGGGCCAATTTCTTAAAATTTAAAGTGTGTAGGAGCATGTGCTGACAAATCATGTTAAAGGTATTAGGAAATAACTGTCACTCTAAAGAATACTAAAGCTGATAAACAGTGTCCAAGCCTATGTGTAGAAATACATACAGCATGGATGTGAAAGATTGATGCATAGAAATACTATCCAGGAAAACTCGTGCATATAGATACTTTTAATACTATCTCCTCCAAAAGCATTTCTGAAACCCTGAGGGAATGGTGACACAAGAAGTGGTACTGGCACCAAGCCATATATCCAGTAGGTGTCATGGATCGTGAAAACAAGAAAAATCTTTCTCTACTCCCATGTTCCTCTTTCCTAACCACTAGGTTTTTAAATCTGTTAATAATAAGCCAGCCTTAAGCGCTGTTCCCTATCATGCTATTTGTGTTGTAGTTCGATATAGTTTGAGAATTACATCAGCGTCAAAAAGTAGAAAAAAAGAAGGAAGTATGTATCATTACTCAAAATGGAATCCTTATCGTTCAGCATATTCATAGAGTTCTGTTTTTTTTCAATTCATACAACTATTTACATAAGCCAAGCTCCAAGAAAAATTTTTTATAGGAACTTCTTTTTATTCTACTTACAATTATTTTTTAAAAACTTTTATTATAGTTGTTCCTGTCCTAAAAGTAACTCATGTTTATTATTTTTAATTTGCAAAATACTGGACAACTGAATGAAACATATTATATAACCTATAATTGCATCACTTATTGATTATCATTGTTAATATTTGTTATACTTCCTTCTAGTATACTTTTTGTTTATATATTTAAAGAGTATATTCTGCTTCCCTAGCTTGGGATGTCAAATGAGATTTACATCCTTTTACATGATCATATTACTCAGTCACCCAAGCTAGAGACTTCGGACCCATTCTAGATTCCACACTTTTCCTCACACACCACTCATTCAACGTGTTATCAAATACTGTAGATTCTATGCCCTTTCCATCAATCATATCTAATTTTTGCCCCCTCTGGCCACAGTGCTACTGCCTTTATTCCATCTATACCACTTGTCATCTTGGCTGTGGAACTTCAACTTATTTACATCTCTACTCCTTCACATGGTGTATAGAGTTACCCATCCCCTGGCCCTGTCTTACCAGTCTTTACTCAGGCTGTATCTACTCCTCTGTTTCCCCTTCATGTTCCAGTTATTCTGATCTGCTTCCATTTTTCTAAACCACCAAGCTAATTCATATCTTGCCTATTGCTGACTTTGTCTGCTCACTTTATTTCTATATCAATGATACCCTCATCATTTCCTCTCTGAAATGCATTCTTGATCTTCCCATTACTTTCCGGGTAGAATCACTATACCCTTGTTTATGCCTCACACCATTTGATATCTTTATTTATCTAGGTCTGCCTTCACCTTTTTCAGGTTTGTCCCCAGCTCTGAAAACTGTACTTCCTGATGTCAGGATCTCACCTTATCCCTTTTCATGCTCCCAGGATCTAGAATTCAAACCCCAATACAAAAGAGATGTTCAAAAGTTCTTAGAATAAATTAATAAACAATAGGGAAGAATAATGATCTGATAAATGCCAACCAAAAACTTAAGTTGAATATGATTTAGACAACCATGTTCTTCCCATTCCTGTGCCATCTTCACTCTACATGTATCCATTTCTGACTTGGTTGCACAACCACAAATGAAGGGCAAATGCAGCGTGTTTAAAATCCCCGCAAAATGACAATTCATAAAATGCTGTAAAGAGATGAAACTCAGCAAACACCATAAAGCCATTAGGATAAAATTGTCAAGCACTAAATCTGCTCAGGACAGCAGGGAGCTTATGAATAGTCACATTTGTTTTGGGATGTTTGTTTAGAAATGTTCCTATAATAAATGTACTAAATAAGATGCATAATTTAGCTCCTCTATAGCTTCCTGGCTGGTTGCCAGCTCCAAGCTCCTGCTCCACCTCTCCCCTCAACTCTTCTGTTGATCTGTCACCATCTTTCTCTGGGGTTTGACTCAGCACCAGGGTTACCTGTTGGCCTAGTACAGTCTCATTTAAAACATCATAGTTGTGCCTGATGACTTCATTTCTCCCACAATGGTTCAATTTATGTTTTCCTTTGAAATAAGGAAGTTCTCCCCAGGATGACTTTTTCCAGCTGTATTACATGCATTACATGCATACCAACAGAGTAAAATGAAACAAAGGCAACTATTTCCTTTACTGGGTAAATGAAAAAAGGAGAGTCCTCAAATCTGCCTCTACTTATCACCATGAGATTTGTTAAGATTTCACTTTTTTCATGAAACCCATCCTAGTCAGTGTTCAAGTTTGCTTTTTTTGTTTGCTCCTATGGAGCCTCAAGTAAAACTCAATAAGCTGAGAATCAAAAGACCTTGTTTCGAAGTAGACAATTAAAAAATGATTTGCTATTTAGTGAGATTAACCTTCTTGACTTTACTTTCCTTATCTTAAAAAGATGAATAATTATTGTCAACACATTTGAAAGTGCAAAGCCCCCTTTCTATGCCCAACCCCCTGACACAGTTATTTGACTTCCTTACAAGATCAATATGGCAAAAGAGTCCAAACATCATTCTCATTTTTCTTAAGGGAGTGTGTAATTCTTGAGTTAGGCAACTATAAGTCTCTAATCCTTTCTTTCTGCTTGACCCATTACAATCTATATTCTATGAAATTAATAGGCTTGGAATGTTAGGCATAGTCCAAATCTAGGATAACTTCTGGGAAATACATATGATAGTTCTGCCAAACCAATCTCTTATCTGGTTAACAGAATTGGGCTCAAGAGTCTGGAAATCTATGAAAGCTGACTAGAATACTGATTTAAAGTAAAAATCAGCTTCTCATGTAATAAAAATGACCCAAGAATTGTCACTTATGGTAAAACATGCTTAACATGCTTTCGATACCTTAATCCTTATAGCAACCCTATGAAGAAAACACTATTGTTACTGGCATTTCGCAGTTGAGGAAGCTTAACCATCGTAGCTGTGAGACCTTGGCCATATCACTTTGCCTCTTCAAGTTCCAGAGCTAAGACCCAAATGTAGATTTTGCACTCTCAAAGTCCATTCTCTTACACACAACAGCTTTTCTTCCCAACACGTAAGTCATGGTCTGGCTTAAGAACCAGGAGTACAGGGATAAAGACTGAGCCTTCTGCCAGAAATTGTACTGTAATGAACAGTATCAACTCAGTGGCTATTAAAGGACAATACTTTTTTCTCCAGGACTATCATTCTCCTTACTGGCTTGCCATGATTTCTTTACCACCTGCTAACCTTGTGCACTATGACTCTGCATGCCGTCTGGCTGTCCCACTGAGAGGAGACTCTGCAGAGCATGGCATCTGACAAAATGCAGGTCATTTCTCTGAATGAGCATGATTCATTCCTGTCAGTTAAATTCAGAGGCAGGAGCCTGCGCTTCTCTCACTGGGCTGCTAAGAAGAACTGCAGGGCATGAGGAGACATTTTAAAAATCGAAATATTCAGGACGGGCGTGGTGGCACAGGCCTGTAATCTCAGCACTTTGGGAGGCCGAGGCTAGTGGATCACGTGAGGTCCGGAGATCGAGACCAGCCTGACCAACATGGAGAAATCCCATCTCTACTAAAAACACAAAATAGCCAAGCGTGCTGGTGGGTGCCTGTAATTCCAGCTACTCAGGAGGCTTGAACCTGGGAGGGGGAGGTTGGGATGAGCCGAGATCATACCACTGCACTCCAGCCTGGGCAAAAAAAGGAAAACCCAACATAAAAAAAAAAAAAAAAAAGAAAAAAAGAAAAAAAAGAAAAGAAAAGAAAAGAAAAAAACAACTCGAAATACCATGCTTAATTCCATATTGAGAAGGGCATGTCACTTCATCTCGGGGAGACCTTAGGGGGCAGAAGTTTTATAAACACACTGAAATGGTCCTGGGTCCTGATTTAAAATGTCTGTTCAATTTTATACCAGGCACATGCTTTCTGCTTGTTTTGTTTTTTGTTTGTTTGTTTGTTTTTCTCTGTTCCTGAACCAAACTCATAGTTTGTTTTCAGTAGAGACGGGAGGGAAATCATGGCCATTTTATATTTATTCTTCCTTGAACTATAGTCAGTCTCAACCCTAAAGGTTCCTAAAGTTAAAGAAAGGTCAGGGTAGAGAAGAATCCAAAATATCACTGTTTCCTTTTTATAAAATATTATTTTGTCACTCATTAAATTTATTGTTATTCCTTTCATTTGCATATGAATTTTAGGATCAGCTTCCCAATTTCTGAAAAAAAAAAAAAAAAAAGAAAAAGAAAAGGAAAAAGGAAATTCATTGAATCTGTAGATCAACTGGGGAGTGAACCTGAAGCCATCTTTAAGGTATTATCTTCTAATCTATGAGCATAGTATGCCTTTCCAATTTGTTTACCTCTTTTAATTTCATCTAACAATGTTTTGTAGGTTTTAGTGCAAAAGTCTTGCACCTCTTTATTTACACATTTTATCCTTTTTCATGTTGTTGTAAATTATTTTTTAAATTTCATTTTCAAGATGTTCATGGCTAATGTATAGAAATAGATTAGATTTTTGTATGTTGATCTTGTTTCCTAAAACTTTGCTGAAATTGTTTCCTAATTCTAGTAGTGTTTTGTGGCTTCTTTAGGGCTCTCTACATATATAAAATTATCATCTGAGAACAGAGGTAGCTTCACTTCTGTATTTTCAATCTGGATGACTTTTAATACTTTTTCTTGACTAATTGCCCTAGCTAAAAAATCTAGTGTAATATTAAATAAAAGTGGTGAGACTGGCCATTCTTAATATGACATTTATCTTGATGACATTGAAAAAGTCCTGTTTGTAGGTCACTGAGTATTTATTTCACAAAGAGTGGTTTATTTTGTCAAATTCTTTTTTTACATCTGTTAAGAAGATCATCTATTTTTTGTCCTTTATTAATGTCGTATATTACATTGATTTTCACATTTTAAAACAAACTTGCATTCCTTGAATAAATCCTGCCTGATCATTGTATATAATACTTTTTATATGTTGCTGGATTCAGTTTGCTGGTAATTTGGCTAGTAATTTGCTAGTAATTTAGTTTCTTCTTTTTGTATCATCTTACATTACAGTATCAAAGTAATACTGCTCTCATAGAATGAATTGTTAAGTTTTCTGTCCTTTTTTGCTTTTTGGAAGAGTTTGTAAAGAATTGCTATTTTTTATTCTTTAAACCTTTAGTTGAACTCAGCAGTGAAGCCTAGACTTTTAGTTGTAAAAATGTTTTGATGTACTAATTTTTTTTTTTGTACTTGTTTTGAATCTATTTCGATTTTTTATTTCTTCTTGATTTTTGGTAGTTTGTATCTTTCTATAATTTGGTCCATAGCATTTAATTTACCTGTTGATATACAGTTGATATACTGTTGATATACAGTTTTCCATGGTATAGTATTCTCTTATATATATTTTTGTAAGGTCAATAGCGTCTTCTTTAGGTCTTTATTTTATATTCCATAATTTTTGTTTCTGTATATTTTCATTGACCTTCTGACTAAAGATTTGTCAACTTTGTTGGTCTTTTTCAAAAACCAAATTTGGGTTCCACTGACTGTTTTCTGTTGTTTTTCTATTCTCTATTTCATTTATTTCCAGCCTAATCTTTATTTTCTTATTTCTTTTTGCTTTGTGTTTAGATTTCTTTTTTCTAGTTTCTTGAGGTAGTGTTTGATATAAGGTCTTTCTACCTTTCTAATATACACATTTCCCTCTGACCACCACTTTAGCTGCACTTTCTAAGTTTTGATATATTATCACTTTTTTTCATCTAAAACTATTTTCTATTTCCTTTTTTTCATTTCTCCTTTGACCTATTGATTATTTTGAAATGTATTGTTTAATTTCCACGTACTTGTGAATTTTCCAAATTTATTTGTTTTTAATTTCTAATTGCATTTTATTGTGGTTAGAGAATACACTTTTGTATCATTTTGATCATTTTAAATTTATTCTGGCTTGTCTTATGGCATAACATATGTTCTACCCAAGAAGGCTCCACGTGGTGTGGGATGGGATATTCCATAGATGTCTCTTAAATCTTGTTGGCTGATAGTGTTGTTCATATAATTTATTTTCTTGTGATTTTCTACCTGCTGTTCCAGCTATTGTTGGAAGTGGAGTATTGAGTTCCACATCTATTATTGTTGAACTCTCTATTCTTACTTTGATTTTATCAGTTATTACTTCATGTATTCGGGGGCTCTGTTAGGTATTTATGTGTTTATAATGTTACAACTTCCTAATGGATTGACATTTTTATTATTATAGATGCCACTGTTTATCTCCAAAAATAAATTTTTGTACTAAAGTCTTTTAAATTTAATATTAATACAAACATACTTGTTATCTTTTATTTACTGTTTCCATGGTATCTTTTCCCATCCTTTTACTTTAAATCTCTTTTTGTCATTGAATATAAAGTATATCTTTAATAGAGAGTATATTGTCGAATAATACATTTTTCCAATTTCTGTATTTTGTTCTGAATACACAATTCATCATTTATATTTAATATTATTGTATATTATTATATTATATTAATATAGTAAGATTTACATCTGTAATTTGGCTATTTGTTTTATCTCATGTCTTTCTGTCCTTTCTTCTTCCATCACTGCCTTTTGTGTTAGATTTTTTTTGGTGGACCATTCTAATTATATTTTTGCTTCCTTCTTTACTACATATTTGTATGAATTATCTTAATAATTTCTTGGAATTATAATTATCATCTAAAATACTCTAGTTAAGATGAATATCAACTAAATTTCGATTGTATACACAAACTTTGCTGCATAACAACATGTTTCCTTCCTCCTTCTTATGTTTTATGTTCACAGAATTACATCTTTTTACACTGTAAGATCATTATGCATTATACAGTGATGTGGTTTGGGTCTGTGTCCCCACCCAAATCTCATTGAATTGTAACCCTCACATTTCCAGCAAGGGACCTGGTGGGATGTGACTGGATCATGGGGGCAGTTCCCGCATCCTGTTCTCATGATAATGAAGGCATTCTCATGAGATCTGAAGGTTTAAAAGTGACAGTTTCCCCTGCTCTCTCTCTCTCTCTCAACTGCCACCTTGTGAAGAAGGTGCCTGCTTCTCCTCCCCTTCTGCCATGATTGCAAGTTTCCTGAAGCCTCCACAGTCATGCGGAACTGTAAGTCAACTAAACCTCTTTGGTTTACAAATTACCCAGTCTCAGATAGTATATTTATAGCAGTGTGAAAATGGACTAATACACACAATATAGGATCATTATATATTATATAATCACAGTTTTTAAATTTTTACTTTTTGTAGTTTTTTGAATCAAATAGGAGAAAATATTTATCAACAAAAATAAATTTATGTCATCTTTTATTTTTACCTATAAAGTTACCTCTACTAATGCTTTTTATTTCTTTATGTAGATTCAAGTTATTATCTAGTGTCTGTTCATTTCAGCCTGGAGCCTTTAGTATGTCTTGTAGGAAAAGTCTGCTAGCCTTGAATCCTTAGTTTTTATCTTGAAATGTCTTCATTTCTTTTTAATTTTTGATGGATAGTTTTGTTGAATATAGAGTTTTTGGTTGCAATCTTTTTCTTTCAGCAATTTGAATATGCCATCTCACTGTCTTTTAACCTTTATGGTTTTTGACATAATGTTAGCTGGCAGTCTTATTGATGAGACAGTTTTCTTTTTTCACTTTTGAGATTCTGGTCTTGTCTTTGGTTTCAATAGCTTGAACATGACATATCTAGGTAGGTGTATCAGTCAACATTCTTCAGAGAAGACCGAGTAGGATGTGTGTGAGTGCATATAAAGATACTCATTATATATAAAATATAGATATATGAAGACTGATAAATCTCAAGATCTTCAGGGTGTGTTGAGTTAGCAAGTTGGAAACTCAGGAGAGCTAAAGAACTGAACACCATGGCCAATGGTGTAGTTCCTGTCTGAAGACCAGGAGCCTTGAGACTCAGGAAGAGACAAAGTTTCAGTTTGAGTACTAAGGTAGGAAAAAAACCCAATGTCCCATTTTGAAGGCCGTCAGGCAGGAAAAGTTCTCTACTACTTCGGGGATGGTTGGCTTTTTTTATTCTATTCAACACTTTATTGGATGAAGTTCACCCACATTATGTAGGGCAAACTCTTCTACTCAGTCTACTGATTTAAATGTTAATCTTAGCCAAAAATACCTTCACAGAAACATCCATAATAATGTTCGACCAAATGCCTCAGCACCTCATGGCCCAGACAAGTTGACATGTAAAATTAATCATCATAGTATGAAAATCTTAGAGTGTATCCTACTTGGAATTTGTTGAACTTCTTCAGTGAGTAGATTAAAGTTTTTCATCAAATTTGTGAGATGTTCAGCCATTATTCATTCAATTATTCTTTCCGTTCCTTTTTCTGTGGTTCTTAGTACGTCTATACTTTCTTCCAATTCATTGTTAAGTGACCTTTTACTACCTGAAGTTAAAAACTTTGGGAAATACCATTTCCGAAGTTTTTGTGAATCTGATTATTGGTACACATGATGGTGTTCTATAGGTTTCTGAGGCACTTCATTTTCCCTCATTTTTTCCCTGTTTCTAAAACTGAATGATATCAATGTACCTATCTTGACATTCCTTAATTTTCTCTCCTGCCAGCAAAAATCTGCTGTCGAGCCTTCCTGGCAAATTTTTAATTTAATTTATTGTACTTCTCAACTGTAGAATTAGTATTTGACATTTTAAAAATACTTTCTATCTTTTTATTAATATTCTGTTTGTTGAGGCATTGTACCACACTTTCCTTTAGTTCTTTCTATATAGTTTCCTTTCATTCTTTGAACATATTTAAAGTAAATAAATACTTTATCTAGTGAGTCCAACAAACAGGCTTGCTCAGGAACTGTTTTCATTGACTGTTGTTTAATTTTGTTTGTCTGTTCCTGTATATAGGGACTACTTCCCTGTTTCTTGTATGTCTCATAGATTTTTGTTAAAAACTGAAAATGGGCCGGGCACGGTGGCTCACACTTGTAGTCCCAGCACTTTGGGAGGCCGAGGCGGGCTGATCATGAGGTCAGAAGATCGAGACCATCCTGGCTAACACGGTGAAACCCCGTCTCTACTAAAAATACAAAAAAATTAGCCGGGCGTGGTGGCAGGTGCCTGTAGTCCCAGCTACTTGGGAGGCTGAGGCAGGAGAATAGTGTGAACCTGGGAGGTGGAGCTTACAGTGAGCCGAGATCGCGCCACTGCACTCCAGCCTGGGTGACACAGTGAGACTCTGTCTCAAAAAAAAAAAAAAAACTGAAAATGTTGGCCAGGTGTGGTGGCTCATGCCTGTAATCCCAGCATTTTGTGAGGCTGAGGCAGGTGGATCACCTGAGGTCAGGAGGTCGAGATCAGCCTGGCCAATGTGGTAAAACCCTGTCTCTAGTAAAAATACAAAAATTAGCCAGGCATGGTTGTGGGCACCTGTAATCCCAGCTACTCAGGAGGCTGAGGCAGGAGAATTGCTTGAACCTGGGAGGCAGAGGTTTCAGTGAGCCGAGGTTGCACCATTGCACTCCAGCCTGGGCAACAAAAGTGAAATTCCATCTATAAATAAATAAATAAATAAATAAATAAATAAATAAACTGGAAATGTTGAATAATATAATGTGAAAATTCTAGGCATCATGTTCTATCTTATCCCAGTGTTTCTTGTTGTTGATGTTTGCTGCTCTTTGTTTGTTTAGTGACTTTCTTGTATTAATTTTGAAAAGTCTTTCATGTAGTATGTAATCAGTGAAGTTTGTTTGGTCAGCTCAGTGGTTAGACAATAATTGAAGAGATATTGTTTTAAATAATATTACTGATAAGTCATAATGATTGAAGAGAGATTGTTTTAAATAATGTTACTAATAAGTCTTTTACCCTTTGCTCTATTGAACATTAGGGCATATCTTCAATTCTCCAGCAGTTTATAACTCTACTTTAGACTTCACAAGTTGCTTTGAAATCCCTCACGGTTAACCAAAAGTGACATATCAGGTTCTTCTAAGATATTCCCTAGGCATGCACTCATCCCTGCACATGTGTGTGGTCTAGGGGTATAATTGGAGCTCTCCAAAGCCTCCTATGGACATCTTGTTTTTCAGGTTTTCATTTTCAAATTTTTGGTCAGCCTCTTGTCTGTCCCAATTGTTATAGCCACTTCAGGCAACTGATGTGTTAAATAATTGTCGCTAATGGATTTTTCCAAATGTCTTGGAAGTAGGGGTTTGCTCATTAAGTGAGCTCTGAATCGGGTCAAATAAAGACAAACTCTGCAAAGAAAGACAAATCCAGGATTCTGCCAACTATGTCAAATAGCAACCGTTCTCTGGGGATGGGAGCTTTTTGAGGTGCTCCAAATCTGTTCTTCTCCCTGCAGTGATTGCTATGCTGCTCATTTTCATGTTTCTTGTGCTTCTGAGCTGTTATTTCTCAAGGCTATTATTGAATATTTCACTTCCACCATTCTTTTCTGGAGAAACTTTTGCTAACATTCATTCAAGTAACTATCCAAAGATATTTACCCTTATAAATCTACTTTCAATTTCTAAATAGAAAAACTTAACTAAAAACAAATCTGTTTATATATTGTATTTACTCAAGTCCCCATGAAATAGTCTCTGTCATCTACTGTCAAATTAGATTTACTAAGTTCAGAAGTTTTTTGTGAGCTGTATGAACTGTTTTAAAACTTTTGTCCATCAACTTCTATAACACACATTCTAATTAGAATGTGAATAATGCACTTTCAAACTTTAAACTAGTTTTCTGAATGTCTAGGGCTTAAAGGTGAGGGAATAACACTGTATCCTTGGAAATAGTATATTTTATGCTCTTTTTTTGAAAATAAATAACTATAATTTACTTTCTATATACATGTGGTTCTTAGTACGTCTATACTTTCTTCCAGTTCATTGTTAAGTGACCTTTTACTACCTGAAGTTAAAAACTTCGGGAAATGGTATTTGTAAACAGTATTTTAAAATACCACTGATGTCAAAATATAACTCAGCTCTTCTCAAAGTGAACAAATTTAAAACTTAAAGGAAATATATGAGTACTTACTTCTAGTTGATTCCTATCCAAGGCACATGACATTCATAATGTTCAGTAATATAATCTATAACTTCTAGTAGAATACATGGCCCATCTTAAATATTACTACACTTTCCAGCCTTCTTGAAGATAGATGTGACCATGTGACTAAGGTCTGATGGGTGATATATAAATAGAAGTGATATTGGCAACTTCTGAGTAGTAACTTTGCTGGGATGTAAGGGTATGGTTAGCATAAGCATCCTTACTCCTTACTTCTGGATGGAATATAGATGTAAATCCTTGAATTCTAACAGACCATTATATCATGAGATCCCCATGGGAATACAAACTATACATGCTTCAGAGACACAAAAGCCCATGTCCCTGACACTGTGCAGCCACCATGATCACTCCCATCCAGGTGCAAATCTCAAGACCTTTACAAGACAGAGAAGAAAATGCCATCTTATTACAGTCACTGTTATTTGGGGTTTGCAGGCACTACCAGATGAATCTAATCCTACCTGATACAGCAATTTGCAAAGCTTTAACTTACTTTTCTCAGCTAGTGAAGCTATTCAATACATTGCAGAAATTCAATTAAGTTACTCATTGATGATCAGTGTTGCTCAGTCAGAATAAGCTGGAGGAACTCTCTCTGTCACATAATAAAATAAATATTGTGAGATAGAACTATTTCTCCAAACACTAAGGTACATTCACCCTTATACCAGTTAATTTCCTATAAAATTGAAGTTGCCCTTCTTTGTACCTTCAATCAGTTTGTAGAGTTGTGAATATTCATGCATTAAGAATTTGTGTCTCTTTTGCTCAGCAATATTATGTGTCTCTGTTATATATTATTTTTCATTATAAGATTCAACACTCATAGTCTCTGAAAGGTCTCTTCTGATTTCGCTAGGCAGAATTCACTACCGCATATAAAATGCTATGGGCACCCACAGCATTTTATAAACAACTCCTATCACTGAATTTAATACATTATAATTATATTTGGTGTTTATGCATTTTTCTTGTTCACTATGCTGTAAACATCTCAAAAGAAGTGATAGTGTTCTATTCATCTCATGTTTCAACACTTCACACAGAGTTTATGGTATATTCTATTGGTTTTCTATCACTGAATAACAAATGATCACATATTTAGCAGCTTAAACAACACCCATTTATTATCATACACTTTCCGTGGGTCAGAAGTCCAGGTGCATTTGACTAGGTTCTCTGCTTATGGTATCACAGGCCAAAAGGTGTCAGCTAGGCTGAGCTCTGGGGTCTGAGGATGAATCTGCTTCCAAGCTAATTCACACTGTTGTCGGAATTTGTTGCCATAATTCAGTTTTTTGTATTTGTAGGCCACACAGGTCATCATTTCCTTGCTGGTTGTCAGCAGGGGGCCACTCTGAACTTCTAGAAGCTGTCATGTGGCCCTTGCTATTCAGAAGCCAGCTATGGCACCTCAAATCCTTCTCATGCTTTGACTCTCTCTGCCTTCTGTCTCTATCTCCAGCTTGAGCATCAAAAGCTCTTCCATCTTAATAAGGCTCACATGATTAGATTAGACAAGTGTAGCTATTACCCTTTTGCCATGTACTGTAACATAATTCTGAGAGTGATATCCCATCATTTTCACAGGTTCCACCCATGCTCAAAATGATAGAGATTATACAGGTGAAGGAATGTTTGGGGGTCATTCTTAGAATTCTGCCTACCATGTAGACATTAAAAAATGTATTTAACAAGAGAATTAACTTCCATATGTTGAATTTTCTTAGCATGTAGAGATCTAAAACAGCAATGTTTTAAATTTTATGTTTTTTTTCAGTGACAAAAAGCCACAAGCACACAGGTACAATTTCATCTTGTGGTATATTCAGTATTCTATTATGAAAGCCTTAGGAGCTTCAGGGACAAGCCATTAATAATTGCATCAATAACAAAGAAAAACATTAAAGCTAAGAATGAAATATGTAAGGTCCTAATAACCCATTTCCTAAGGCAATAGATGTGTAGTCACTCCACACAGAAATAATTATTATAAAAGGGCTATGCGACCTTTCTAGGACAAAAAAGACCTCCTCCAAGGATACCTTCTGTCCCTGCCTCTATAGACAGCAACTGACACCTTTTTCTAAAAAGCAATAAATGAACCAACAAAAAAACACAAACCTGTAAGTGGAGAAAAACAAACAAACAAAAAATAGTAAAGAGTAGTGGTAATTATGTAGATGAAATATGATTAGAAAAAGGTAATTCGGGTATATATAGATTATATTTGCATCAGAGTTCAATGACATTCTGAATATAGGAACATAAGCTCTTTAATCTGTGTGTGTGTGTGTGTGTGTATGTGTGTGTGTGTGTGTGTATATATATCTATATATATATATAGAGAGAGAGAGAGAGAGCGGGAGAAGTAATCTGCTTACCATATAATGTGAACTCAGACTTCTTTCTGCCAAGGTCTACCTAATTCCCCTGCCTCCACTTTTACTTCTGCATCAAGTTCTGTGTAGCTGGACCTTTTGGCCTTGCTCTAGTTTTCAGACACTCTGAGATGTGAAATTGTGTTAGTTAATAACTTAGTGTTAAACAACCTCCAACAGAAGACAATGGTACCCCTAGACTTTCATTTTTTCTCTAAATCAAAGTTCTAGTCACCATGGGCTTGTTTCTAGAGATGCCATACTTGCTGTAGCCTGGTCCAGAGCCCGGAAACCAACACACAAGAAAAGAAATCCCCTCCTCACTGCCTGCTGTAATTACCTCTGCTCATGATTCAGTGGGACCTGCTTCCTTTGTCTATGTGCTGCCCACCTTCCATGGTGCTCAGGGGAGACAACTTGGAATTTTGATACCCATTTAAAATCACCATTGTACCTGCCTTGTCCTCTGAATATTGTGTCTGACTGTGGCTAGGTCAACATTTAAGCATGATCTTCTGCCAATTCCAAACTCCTTTCTTCTTTTTTTTTTTTTTTCTAAGTTTTCATTTCTTAAATGGCACTCAAATCTCAGAATATGATACTTGCCTTTCAGGTACAAAATAGGTACGTAGGCAGTGTCATAATCTGTACACTCTTTCAAGAATTCTTGCAGGTATGACTTCCAGGTATTCTTTCACAATTCTTTATGGATGACTTGTATATATATATATATATGTCTCCCTTTTCTAGAAACATAGAATTTTTAAAATGTGGGGAGAAGCTATCTTATACAGTAATATTGACAATTTTAGCTGCAACCTAAATCTATACACACACATATATATATATAAGACATTATATGTGTACACTGGATATCTATAGAATCCTTCCCTGCAAGAGGAACCTGAATATGTGTGCTATTTCCTAACATAGAATCCCATGAAAATGCGTGAATTTTAGCCTTATTGATGGTCCACAATGAATGTGTCCTTATCAGTGTATATGATTCCCTCCTTTTCCTCACACAGAGGCTATCAGGAATCCTGAAAGCAGTTAAAACAACTCTTTAGTGAATTACCTTCCTGCATTTTTTTTTTTTTTTTGCCACCAGCCAAGGCTCTTGGCTGCGTGTGCTACAGTCAGCTAAGATTGCTACCTTCCACATTTCCGGGAGTTTTGCCATCAGAAATTACAGCTTGACTGATTTTTTTCAATCCTTGCTAATTCCATGGAAAGAAGGCAAATTTCTGTTTTTGTATTGGTCATCATTTTCCCTCTTTTCCTATTATATTTCTAGATTGAACAGAAAGTCAGTGCATCTTCACATTTTGATGCCTATGTTTCAGTTGTTTCCCAAAATTTCTCTCTTCACTCAGCCTTTGAGTGCCTTTCTTCTTCTAGGGATGTCTTAAGCAACTGTAATGTTAAATATCTAAGGCATGCTTTCATGTTGTTTAGCATCTATCAAAAATAGCCCTCCTAAAATAAAATAAAGTAAATGAATGGCTTAAAAGACTTGATATGACCTGCAAGTATTGCTCCTTTGTAAGTCACAAGTCTGATTTTTGGCATCTGTTGCTAGTGACTATAGCTTATGATAATTAAACAGCTTTGCCAGAACTCACATAGGCTGAGGCTATAAACCAAAGCCTGATGTGAGGGTCAACACACTGTTCCCTGAGTAAATATCCACAGTCATAATTTAGCATATCCTAATTATTGTAATGACAAAAAAAAAAAAAAAAGAAAGAAATCAAGATCTCAGCTCTATTGAGCATTTTATCTTTCACCTGGATGAGACTATGCTTCTTGAAATTATTTTCCCAAAACTCCCAATTATTTTCCACTGGAGCCTGTCATTTGGAGATTTTCCTGATACTATACATTTTCTTCAAGTCAGCATCACTTATTACTATTACTTAAATAATTTTAACTTACCCTACAACAATTCTTCTACTATAATATTTCTAATCCATTTAAGGATTAAAAGATGGTTTTTCACTCCTTTTAGCCAAATATATTTTTTCTAGATCTGCTAGTTATTTCTTTAATAACAATGTTATGTCCAAACATGTGAAAGAGGCTCCGTCAAATTTAGTCAACATTGCCTGCATTTATTTTCATATTCCAAATATATTTCTTCAGTTTAGTCTTCAGAGGGCAGTTATTTTTCAGATCAGAAAAAAAAAATCTTATTTGAATCATTTCCCACTAGCAACTGGGAATCCAAAGAGGGAAAAGTGAAGATTCTGTTTCTCCACCTTTAGAATTTAGCGTGATATGGCACAGTAGAAAACAACTATCTTGAGAAATATAAAGATACGTGTAGTCGAATGGAGATGCTAACTTCATCTATCTATATTGTCTTAGTCTGTTTGTGTTGCTATAAAGAAATACTTGGTTCTGGGCAATTTATAAGGAGAAAAGCCTTATTTAGCTCACAGTTCTGCAGGCTGAACAAGAGCATGGTGCCAGCACCTGCTTCTGTTGAGGGCTTCAGGCTGTTTCCACTCACGGTGGAAGGTAAATGGGAGCCAGCATATGTGGAGATCACATGTCTGGAGAGAGACAGCAAGAGAGAGACAAAGAGGTGCCAGGCTCTTTCCACAACCAGTTCTCACAGGAACTAATAAGAACTCACTGACTTCTGAGAGAATGTTGCCAAGCCATTTAAAAAAGATTCATCCCCACAATCCAAGCATCTCAAATTTCAACATTAGACGTGACAGGGCTAAACAAACCATATCCAAACCACAGCACATGTGGATTGGTTGTTTAGATAAAATTGAAGTCAAAACACTTATCGAACAACATATTCTTATCCAATGGAACAAAAAGGACATGCATTTCTTAGAATCAGAAGGCAAAGTTCAAAAGTACATAAGGTATTGGTAAAACCTGTAAACTTCAAATTTAGCTCAGTTGAAAAAAACTACACAACATTTTGAAATCAAATAAGAACAGAAAAACTGAGAAACTAAAGAAACTCTTTTAAATCCATGTGTGTATTGACTCAACAAATAGACTCAGCACTTCTAGTATATGTTATGTTATATACTCAAGTATTAATGAAAATAACTCACAGCCATAAAACTTATTAAGCCTTTTCACTTACAAGGGTTTCCTATGAACAGCTTTTTTTATATATAAAAAATAGCAAATGCTGCATTTTATTAAAAAAAATGTTGTAAGTTTAGCAATAAGTCTTTATTCAAAAACCCACCCTGGGTTATCAAAGGTTGAAAATTAATTTTAGTTTTCATCCTACATATTCAGCCTCCTCAATATGCATAAATCATTATGTTCTTTTGACAATTAATACAAATAATTTGACGGGGTTTTTGCACGTTCCACTTAAGAAGCTGAATGATTCCGGGTAATATGGCTCAAATTTTTTAAAGTGTGCCTGAAGATGTAAATGAGATTGTGTACACATATAAGCAAAACACTTTGCTTTTTCAAATTTCATATGGGAACTTGTAATTTTTAAAATACAGCTAAAACAAAAACCCGGAAGTGATTAAATAAATTTTGCAAGCAGTCAAAATATGTAATTAACGTTCATAATCTTTATGGATATAAGAATATCTCAGAGGCCATGTACTCTTAATTCAGACCAAATTCTACTACATCAGAAGTTTTGGTTTCCAAGCTAATATCAGAGTGTAGTAACACACTGAGGTGCCAGTGAGGTTGTTAGAGGCAGACACAATAAATGAAACAATGGCTAAAAATTGAGAGTTTAAAATTGAAAGGTCAGAAAAAATATAAAAAGCAAGCACAAAAGACTTCTGTGTCCAGTTGTGGCTGATATGATTCTACTGTAGTGAACTATCTTTAGGTAACATCTATAAATTCTGAACATAATGCAGAAAATACTTGCCTGGAGGAATAGAAGAGTGGAAAGAAACAGGTATATTCTGGTACAGAGTCTGTATTTAGAGTAGGAGATTTCTAAGAAATGTGTTCCTATTTTCACATCTCTCCTCCCCTTTATCCATATGGGATATGTTCCAAGACCTCCAGTGGATGCCTGATACTGTGGATAGTCCTGTACACTACATATACTATGTTTTTTCCTATACATATAAACTTATAATATACAAAAATGTCCACAGAAGCTTAATTTGTAATAATAAAAAACTACAAGAAGTTTTCATTAAAAGGTGGATAAGTCCTTGTTCTATATAGTGGACTAGTACTCATAATTAAAGAAAATAGAATGAGTAATTGAGATATGCTACAACACGGAAGCATATCCAAACAAATGTGCTGAGTGAAAGTAGCTAAATTTAAAAGGTTATATACTATATGATTTAATTTATATAGAACTCTAGATTATGCAAAGTAATCTACAGTGTAAGAAAGAAGTTTGCATGGATATTGGGAAGAAAAGCAAAATGTAAGGACTAAAAAGGGACGAATGGTCATGAAGAAATTCTTGGAGTTGACAGGGTTTCCCAGTACCTTTATTGAGTTATTGGTATATGTATATGTATAAATTATACATCTTAATTTTGTACAAATTATTGTCAAAATTACATTTAAATACAATTGTCTACAAAAGCCAACATGTCAAAATTTATGGAATGCAGCTAAAGTAATTATTCAAGGGAAATTTGTGGTTTTCAATTTATATATTAGAAAAGAAGAATGATCTCAATCAATAATCAAAATGTCTCCCTTTAGAAACTAGAAAAACTAGAGCAAATTACAATACAATAAAGGAAGTTAAGAAAAGAGCAAATATTATTGATAGACAACTTATAAAAGCAGAGAAAGTCAATGAAATCAAAACTTGCTTCTTTGAAAAAAATCAATGATGTTGATATACTTCTAGCTGGGCTAATAAAAAAGACATGGCCACACACACAAGAGTGTGTGTGTGTGTGTGTGTGTGTGTGTGTGTATGTGTGTACAGAGAGAGAGGATAAAAATTATCAGTATCAGGAATGAACATAACCAGAGATCATCCAGACATTAACTAAATAAGAGAGCATTATAAACAACTTTATAAAAGTAAATTAGAAAATTTAGATACAAAAATTCCTTGGTAGATGTAAACTGCAAAATTGTATTGAAACAAAAATAGAAAACTTTGATAGCCTTAAAGGAGTCACAGAAATTAAATTTGTGACTAAAACCTCCCCACAGACAAAACTTTACACCCCGATGGCTTTACTGGTGAACTCAAATATTTAAGAAAGGAGTAATACTAATCCTACATAACATTTTTCAGAAGATAGAGAATAAAATACTTTCCAACTCATTTTATGATGTCAAGACCTGACAATGACAATACAAGAATAGAGAAGCACAGAGCAATATTCCTCATGAAAATATAAATAAAGTTATTTCCCAGAATATTAGCAAATAAAAATGCAGCAACGTACACAAGTAATAAAACATCGTAACCAAGTAGTGTGTATACCCAGAAAAAATTTCATTTCAATCTGAAAATCAGTACAATTCATCATGTTGATAGAATAAAGAAAAACTATCATATGAATGTATCACTATGCAGAAAAAAATTGACAACATTAAACACTGATTTACATAAAGGTTCTCAGCAAACCAGTAGTAACTGGAAACTTCTCCAATCAGATAAAGGGCATTTATGTGAAACCTACAGCTGACAACCATAGTTAACTGCGAAATACTGAATATTTTTGTGAATGATCAAGAAGATGTAAGGATGTACAATAACTCATTTTCCATTCAATATCCTATTAGATGCTCTAGTCAGTGCAATAAAACAATAACAACAAAAAGGCGTACATTTAATAATTATTCTACTCTTGACCTTTATCACAACTACATAAGCCTATCTGTAACTTGGCCTATTTATTAAAATGCATTCACTTATTAAAATTTGTTAAAATGGCATTCACTTATTTAAAATTCACCTAGAACCCTACGTTCCATAAAACTAGAATCCAGGTTTTCCTGTCTTCCTTCCTCAAAGTTTTATTGAACTTCAAATGTATATATGTCTATATATGGTAAACAGACTCTTCAAAGTAACATTAGACATTAATAGACAAACGTGTTCACACAACAAAAGTCATAAATTACTTTTCAGGATACAATTGAGCCTTGAAAAACACTTCAAAAAAAAGGTTTGAACTGTGTGGTGGTTCCACTTATTTGAAGATTTTCTTTTGCCTCTGCCACCCCTGAGAGAGCAAGACCAACCCCACCTTTCTCCTCCTCAGCCCACTCAACTTGAAAAAGACTAGAATGAAGACCTTTACGATGATCTACTTCCACTTACTTAATAATAACTGTATTTTCTCTTTATTTTCTTAATAATATTTTCTCTAGCTTACTTTATTGTAGGAATACAGTATATAATAATCAATCATACAAAATATGTGTTAATTGGCTGTTCATCTTATCAGATCATTATGTAATGATTAAAGAGTAAATTTAGCAAGAGGCTATAGCAATTGTAAATATGTATGCACCATAAACTGGAGCACACACACATATCAAGCAAATATTACTAGAGCTAAAGAAAGAGACTATAATAGAGTATGAGCTGGAGAATTCTACTCCTCATTTGCAGAATTAGACAGATTATCAAGACAGAAAATCAACAAAGAAACCTTGGACTTAATCTGCACTATGTAAGAAATTGACTTAATAGACATTTACAGAACATTTTATCCAAGGGCTGCAGAATACACTTTTTTCTGCTCAGCTCCTAAATCATTCTCAAGAATAGATCATACGTTAGGACACAAAACAACTTTTAAAGCATTTAAAAAATAATATTAAGTATCTTGTTGGACCACAGTAGAACAAAACTAGAAATCTATAACAAAAGAAATTTTGGAAACTATACAAAGACATAGAAATTAAACAATACACTCCTGAATGACAAGTAAGTCAATAAAGAAATTAAGAAAACTGAAAAATTTCTTGAAACAAATGATAATGAAAACACAAAATACCCAAACCTACAGGATACAGCAAAAGCAGAACTAAGAATTTTATAGCCATAAGCACCATACATCAATTAAAAAGAAAGACTTCAAATAACCTAACAATACATCTTAAAAGACTAGAAAAGCATGAGCAAACCAAACCCCAAATTAGGAGAAGAAAAGAATAAACACCAGAGCATAAATAAATGAAATTGAAATGAATAAAACAATATCAAAAAATCAATGAAATGAAAAGTTGGGTTTTTTTGAAAGGATAAACAAAATTGACAAACTTTTAGCTAGACTAAGAAAAAAAGAGAAGACCTAAGTAAATAAAATCACAGATGTAAAAGGAAACATAAAAACTGATACCACAGAAATTCAAAGGATTATTTGGGGCTACTATGAGCAACTATATGCCAATAAACTGGAAACCTAGAAGAAATGGATAAATTAGTGGACACATATTAATTCAACCTAACACAATTGAACTATGAAGAAATCAAAAGCCCGAAGACACCAGTAACAAGTAACAAGATAGAGGCTGTGATAAAAACTTTCCTAGAAAAGACCGGGATCCAATGGCTTCGCTGCTGAATTCTACTTATCATTGAAATAACGAATGCTAATCCTCAAAGGTTTATGAAAAATAGAGGAGAATGGGAGACTTACAAACTTATTCTGTGAGGCCAGTAATACCCTGATATCAGACAAAGATACATAAAAAATATAGACAAAAATCCCTGATGAACATTGATGCAAAAATCTTCAGTGAGATATTAGCAAATTGATTTCAACAATATATTACTAAGATCATTCATCATGACCAAGTGGGATTTATCCCTGGGATGCAAAGATGGTTCAACATACACAAATTAATCAATGTGATATGTCACATCAACAGAATGAAGGAAAGCCATATGAACATTTTGATTAACACTGAAAAAGCATTTGATAAAAGTCAGCATTTCCTCATAATAAAAACCCTCAAAACACTGAATATATAATGTATATACCTCAACATAATAAAAGGCATATATGACAGACCTACAACTAGTATCATACTGAATGGGTAAACACTTAAAGCTTCTCCTGTAAAAGCTGGAGAATGATAAGCATACCCACTTTCACCATAATTATTCAGCACAGTACTGGAAGTCCTGTCTACAGCAATCAGACAAGAGGAAGACATAAAAGACATCAACATTGGAGAGAAGTCAAATTATCCTTGTTTGCAGATGATATAATTTTATATTTGTAAAAACCTATGGTCTCCATCAAATAATTATAGAACTTATAAACAAATTCAGTAAAGTTGCAGGATACAAAATTAACACACAATAACAACTCTATATGTCAAGAGTAAACAACTTGAAAAAGAAAAAAGTAAGCTCTTTTATAATAGCCACAGGTAAAACTAAATAGGAATTAACCAAAGACATGAAATATCTCTACAATGAGAACTATAAAACATTTATGAAATAAATTTAAGGGGACACACAAAAAATGAAAGATACTACATGTTCATGGATTGGAAGAATCAATATAGTTAAAATGTCCATACTACTCAAAGCTATCTACAGATTCAGTGTGATCCCTGTTAAAATACCAATGACATTCCTCATAGATACAGAAAAATATATCCTAAAATTTATGTGGAACCACACACACATAGACACACACACACACAGAATAGCCAAAGCTATCCCAAGCAAAAAGAATAAAACTGGAGGAGTCACATTACCTGATTTCAAATTATACTACAGAGGTATGGCAAACAAAACAGCATGTTACTGCATAAAAGCAGACACATAGACCAATGGAAAAGAATAGAGAAACCAGAAACAAATCGATACATTTACAGTGAACCCATTTTTGACAAAGGTGCCACAAACATACATTGGGGAAAGGACTGTCTCTTCAATAAATAGTGCTGGGAATACTGGATATTCATATGCAGAAGAGTGAAATTAGACCCTTAACTCTTGCCATATACAAAAGTCAAATCAAAATGTTTTAAATCTTAAATCTAAGACCTGAAATATATAAAACTACTAAAAGAAAACTTTGAAGAAACTCTCTAGGGCGTTAATCTGGTCAAAGATTGTTGATAATACCCCACAAGTATAGGCAAGCAAAGCAAAAATAGACAAACAGGATCGTATCAAGTTAAAACGCTTCTGCACAATAAGGAAACAATCAAGAAAGTGAAAAGACAACCCACAGAATGGGAGAAAATATTTGTAAACTATCCATCTAAAAAGGGATTAATAACCAGAATATAAAAGGGGCTCAAACAACTTAATAGAAAAAAAAAATCTAATAACTTGATTTTTGTAAAAGGGCAAAAGATCTGAATAGACATTTCTCAAAAGAAGACATACAAATGCAAACAGGTATATGAAAGGTGCTTAACAGCATTAACCACCAGAGAATTGCAAATCAAAACTCAATGAGATAATATCTTACCCCAGTTAAAATGGCTTTTATCCAAAATACAGGCAATAACAAATGCTGGTAAAGACGGGGAGAAAAGGGAACTCTTGTACACCGTTGGTGGGAATGTAAATAGTACAAGCACTATGAACAACAGCTTGGAGAGTCCTCAAAAAGTTAAAAATGGAGCTACCATACAATCCAGCACTCTTACTCTTAGCTGTATACCCCAAAGAAAGGAAATCCGTTTATTAAGAAAATATCTGCACTCCAATGTTTATTGCAGTACAATTCGCATTAGCTAAGATTTGGAAGCAATCTAAGTGTCCATCAACAGATGAATGGATAAAGAAAATGTGGTATATATATGGAGTACTATTCAACCATAAAAAAGAATTAGATCCTGTGATTTGCAACAACATGGATGGAACTGGACATCATTATATTAAGTGAAATAAGCCAGGCATAGAAAGACAAACTTCAAATGTTGTCACTTATTTATGAAAGCTAAAAATTGGAACAATTGAACTAATGCAGATAGAGGGTAGAATAATTATTTTCAGAGGCTGGGAAGGGAAGTAGGGGGAGTGGGAAGGAAGTGGGAAATGTTAATTAGTACAAAAAATAGAAAGAATGAAAGAGATCTAGTATTTGACAGTACAACAGGGTGACTAAAATCAATAATAATTTAATTATACGTTTTTAAAAAGTAAAAATATAGTTGTATTGTTTGTAACACTAAGGATAAATGCTCGCAGTGATGGATATCTCATTTAACCCGATGTGGTTACTATGCATTGCATGTCTGTATCAAAATATCTCAGGAACCCCATAAAGATATACACCTACTGTTTACCCACAGAACAAAAATTTAAAAAAAAATTAAAAAGGACTCCAGTCAACAATAGACTATTAGTAGTTAGGTTTTGGAGGAGTCAAAAGTTACATGTGGATTTTCAACTGCGTGGTGGGGAAGGGTCACATCCCTTAACCTCCATACCATTCAACGATCAACTATAGTTACCTCCAATTACAGAAAAGTCTAATAAAGTTTTGCCAATTCCAGAACAGATTAAGAAGTTATACTAGAGTTCATTTTGGCAGGTGAACCTTATAATTTTAACTATTCCCTCAGATAACACCTTGCTTGCTTCACAGAAGCCATTTTATGATAGCAAGTTTTTTTTTTCTCTCACCAACATCCAAGGACCCAAAGGAAAAATAATGCCTTATGATGTCTTCTACTCCCATGTTGAAAAAGCATTTAATGCTACATTATTTCTTCAATTTGTGTAACCAGGCAGATTTTCTGGATTATGTTACCACAGAATTGAGGTTAACAATTTCTGTTAAAAAACTGTTAACCCTTTGATTATGAACTATCAATCGTAATTTTTTAATTTTATAGCAAAATACAGTGTGCCATTTGGCACAGTAAGTAATGGACCCCATTGTTTTATTCTTAATTATCATAAATAATGTGATATGTGCAAGTGAATTAAAATGTAAAAAAAGTGTCTAAATTAGTCACGTGCTACTCAAATAAAAATTTTTGGGGGTATCCTCCTGTTGGTTTAGCAGGTTATTAAGGTATAATGCTACTAATAATTCTTGATATCTCAATTTTTTCTAAAATTATTTATTAAGATACTTGGCTATTTTAAAAATATGTATGAAAAATATCATTTTACTAATCCAGACAGTGCAGTGCAAGTTTATGAGGTCAGAAATTTGGTGATATCCTAACATGAGATATTTTGTTTATTGGATTGAGATGCTTACCAGAAAAGAGGAGAGGATATACTAGGTTAACTTTTTGTAAGAATACAAATAAATTTTCAAGAAGGAAAAAAAAAAACGTTAAGTGCATTTTTATTGTGTATGGGTTTCTTTACATTCTGTCCTTTTTTTATAAATCCATTATATAGATTTTGTAATTTTTCAAGCGCTATAAGACATTGTAGCCTAATTTATCAAAGAGAAACTAATCAAAAAGTAGACAACTTTTTGGGAATGACTTCATCAGGCTTAGGAAGGCAAAATTTAAGAGGAAACTACATTTCATCACAAATATCTTTCACTCAGCAAAAGCTCTTATTTAAAGTGGTCAGACTTCCTGAAACACTTCTACAGTTAAACTTCATTAATTTTAGCAACAATGAGAGGAGCCCAAACAACATAATCCATTTTAACTCTCGTCCACAATATCAACTCCTTTTCAGCCTTACCTAGTTGTTAGTTATAGAATGTAGAACTGAAAATTCTGGACTGAAGAGACAAAGTGTTTGAAGCCTCTGACTTCATGTTCTAATCAAAGCCATTTCTCATTTCTGGATTCAGCCATAGTCACTTACACATTTTTGGATGTGGCTAATGCCAGGTCTCATGCCCAAGGGTTTTCTACCACCAATACCCATTACCTAAGAAGTATTCAAAATGATGAATACTAAATATGCACATTCTAAGTTGTTTAACAAAAACACTGTAAATTTGTCATAAGTATCGGCACTTACCAGCAATACCAGCATACCCACTCTTCTGCCATCTTTCTCCCTCTAGTATCTACCTTCTTCAAGAGCTCGATTTCTGAGAATATTAGGGGTAAGTCTGGAGAAATCACTCAAAATCATTACACAGCAGTTATTATAGTAGCCAAGAGAAAGAAATTTCTTTTTGCTTAATGTAAGACTGACAGATCAGTGTAGTCACTGGGAAAGTGGAAACTCAGACCCATCCTGTAGGAAATTGTCACTAAAGTGGTACTTAAAGAACCAGAAATGGAATCTTTACAGAAATGCTTATAAACTAAACAAAAAGAATCAGAAGTGGAATCTTTACAGAAATGCTTATAAACTAAACAATACATAAAGCATAGTCACTTTTTGCTTGCTCTATTGAGGTATAATGGGGAAATAAAATTGTATATATTCAAGGTATCTTTGAATATATACAAAGATATATTCTGATGCTTTGATATATGTATATATTATGGAAGAGTGACCATAGTCAAATTAGTTAACACCTCCATCACCTCACATAGTTGCCTTTTGTTTTACGTTGAGAACATTTAAGTTCTACTATCTTAAATTTCAAGTACACATTACAGTATGACTATACAGTATAACTATAATCACCATGCTGTCCATTATATCCTCAAACTTACTCAGTTTATCATAATCGCTTATTTTGCAAACCATATCCATGTGTATGTATATGTGTCTTTGTAAATGTTATTATGCATGTAGGAAGACTATGGAAGGATCACACTTCTATGTCATCTGAATTGCTAAAATTATCATTATAATAAGAAAAAAATTAAATGCTAAAAAGAGTATGTGTAAAAAACTCTATTTAAAAAAATGTACCCTGAAGCTATATCAAATCATTTTACTCTCTACCTTTTAAAAAGGTTCAATAAAGGTAGCATGGCAGAGCGGAGCAGAAGACTGGATAAGTGAACAATAAATTTGCATTTGGATGTTGATAACCACCAACTGGGTGAGCTTGAGTGAGTTAATCCTCTCTGAGCTTTGCTCATTTGTGAAATGACTGAATTCAACCAGGTAACCACTGTGGTCTCTTCTGCTATCAAAATGCATTTGAGTTTTACAAAATAAAATTTCAGAGTTTACAGAGAAATTTAAATGTATTTCAGGTGTCTAAACCATTATTAAGACGCTGTGTTAACTAATTTTATAAAGACATCTATCTTCTTACAAAACAGTAAACCTCAGATCGATGCTGGTGAAGTCCAAGGTGATAGCAATTGCCATTTTTAACACTATTGGCCTTTGCACCCCAAATCACAGGCTTCCTGGGAGCAAGGACCTTGTGGAATCATTGCTGTGTAATTTAGGGCATGCTAAGTGCCCAATAAGTATATTAAAAATTTTTAAGTCTTGTAAGCTCAGAAATC
Organism: Theropithecus gelada; assembly: GCF_003255815.1. Classification (NCBI taxonomy): domain Eukaryota; kingdom Metazoa; phylum Chordata; class Mammalia; order Primates; family Cercopithecidae; genus Theropithecus; species Theropithecus gelada. Next base: position 83,596,007 of record NC_037675.1, on the reverse strand, counting down.
TATTTAAGAAGTGAGGAATTATTTGGTATCACTTCAAGAAAAAAACCTAAAATTAAAAAAAAAAAAAGACATCCATTTTACTGAATTTTTGTTTTCCATTTAGCAGACTTTGAAGAACTCTGACCTCACTTGCAGCTGATTAGGAAAAAGCCCTTTACCACCCTTCTTAAAAAAAAAAAAAAACCACTCATTTTATAATTGCAATAGAGCACAGCAACGCATGTGGCAACACTGATGGATATATTTCTCCTATGAACTTGAAGCCTGAGATGTATGTACCTGAACTACAGATTAATCAACATGCAAGCATGGGCCGTTGTGTCTTGCTGATTAATTATGCTGAATGATGGATTCCGGTTTAATCACTTTACCTGATAGATGTAGAGAGCTTGCAAATGACAGTCACCGTATCATTTCTCAATAAGCTGCTTTCTAACCAGCTTACTGAAAAAACTTCAGGAAGTTGATGTTCCAGGAAAAAAACCAATACACACTTTTCCATGAATAACTTTACATTTCTCTGATATCTTCCACCTTAATATTTGTCCTCTGACCAAAAAATCATATAAATACAATAATTACCCAGGAATCCCATTGTCTAGAAGTCTGTCTGTCTCATCCTGGAACTGGAAAACAAAATTTAAAAAGTTAATAGGATTTTTAATTGGGTTTATAATGTTAAGAAAATGAGTCTTTCCTTAGTCTAGAAAACCACTGACTCATGGTTAAAATTACCTGTCTAAAAAACAAGAAACATAACGATGAATAAGCTCTCTGCTCTTGAGGGGGAGGGGGCATGCTGGTTTGATTCATACAAGAAAACTTGACGAGTTAATTGATCATTTCTCTATCTGAAGAAAAGGATATGTGACATAATTAATGTTTTCTTCCTAGAAAAATCAGTAGGTGGTCCCTAAGGACAAAATAAATAGTATCTGAACCAAGTGAGCTTTAACAAATTGGTAGCAATTCCCACCACCCACCCCAGAGAAGTTAATCTCCTCCTCCCTTTTCTTTCATTGCAGGTACCTTAGCATAGCATTATTCACACTGTATAATTCATTAGAGTTGCCTGAGTAGGTTTCTCTCTCCTCTATAACAGGTAGTGATGGCCTGGAAAACAGTAGCCATTTTATGTATATACAGGACTCAAGGACTCAAGAACCTGCAGATGCTTGGGATTACAGGCGTGTGCCACAGTGCCCAGCTAATTTTTGTATTTTTAGGAGAGACAGGGTTTCACTATGTTGCCCAGACTGTTCTCAAACTCCGGAGCTCAAGCAATCTGGTCGCCTCAGCCTCCCAAAGTGCTGGGATTACAGGTGTGAGCCACCTCACCCAGCCCATTATATATTTTTTAACACTGTCCTTCACAATGTTTAAATGGTTCCTTATTGGTAGATGCTCAATAAAATCTTATTGACTTACGTTGAAGACATTTATAGATTACACATAGGAAAAGGTAAGTTTGCCCATTCTTGAAGTCTCTAGTGCCTTTCAACATCAGGTAGACTGCCTTAAACCTCAACCCCAATCAGGTCCTGATGGAGACAGGCTTCCTATAAAGGGCTTCCCTCTGGTGAATGAACAGATTCTAGCACTACCTGTGAGTGCCAGGGTGCCTTCCAAGATGCAGCCTCTCTTGCTGTTTGTCTCTTCACGCAGGCCATTTATGAGTCCTTCCTCCACGAGCACTTCAGTCTCCCTGCAGGACATCAGGCTGAGTCTGATAGCCTCACTGTAAACTGAGCCGGCCTTGCTTTTGGGCCTAGCTTCCTGTCAATACCCCTCTGCCAAAATCAAAGCCTAACATGAACTTGAGTGATATAGTTTGGATACATGTCCCTTCTAAATTGCATATTGAATTGTAATCCTCAATGTTGGAGGTGGTACATGGTGGGAAGTGATTGAATCATGAGGGTCGATTTCTCATAAAGGGTTTAGTAATATTCCCACGGTCCTGGCCTTGTGACAGTGAGTGAATTCTCACGAGATCTGTTTGTTTAGAACTGTGTGGCACTTCTCTCTCTCTCTCTCTCTCTCTCTCTCTCTGTCTTGCTCCTGCTTTCACCATGTGACATGCCTACTCCTCCTTCACCTTTTACCATGATTGTAAGCCTCCTGAAGGCCTCCCCAGAGGCCAAGGAGATGTTGCTACCGTGCTTCCTATAGTCCTAAATACCTGAGATTCTGTGAGCCAATTTGTTGGAAATAGGTGCTCGATGTCGCAAAATCAACACTGAAACAAAGGATCTCTCAGAAAGGCTAGTTCACTTTCTGAAGAAAGCGTGCCACTCGCTAGCAATCTTGCCATGAGAGCACACCCAAACAAAGGAGACAGGGACATTTATAATCTTTGTAACCTGACGCAATGGTCCTATGGCTGTGTCCAATTTCCACTGGCCAGAACAAGACCTCACATTCTAAGCTTGACCCAATTGGCTAACAGCTTGAAACTTTTCTAAATAGGCAAAGGGGAAAGAGGACAAAGAAAAGAGAAAACTATTCATGAGAAGGTCAGGAGGGTTTCCAAATAAGGAATGGCATGCACTATGGTCTGGGGCTCACTTAACCCTGTCCAGGCATGCCAGGGCAAGTCAGAGCAGCTGCATTGGAACATATACAGATATGCATAGAGTAAAGAAATGACAAACTCTTTACGGTTTTAAGAAATTTTGAAGAAAAACTTCTCCATTCCTCACACAATTGAACCTCTTTTCTTTATAAATTACGTAGTCTCAGGTATTTCTTTATAGCAATGCAAGAATGGTCTAACACACTGAGTAATGACACTGTCTGAATATTTCACTTGCTGACACCTGCTCCTATTTTCATACCAAAGCTTAAATTCTTTCTACCATGTATACTGTCTATATCAGCCATGTGGATGTTCCCATAGTCATCATCACCAGTCATCAGCCACCATTCAGGGGACTAAACCAAGGTATGACTGGTTTGAGCCTTCAACCAAGTTGAAGTTGTAAGGAAGATTTATGGTGCTGTCTCTGAAAAGTAGAAGAATTAGTGACAAGGTTTCAGTTTAAAAAGGCTCTTTCATGGCAATTACAACATTAGTGGAATGACAAACAGTGTTGAAAGTCAAAGAGCCTTGGGTTATTTAGCTAATTTCTTTTTAATTTCTCTTAAGCTTCAGTTACTTCCTCTGTGGAATAGAGACAATGAGTGGGGGGCGGGGAGGGGAAGAAGGAAGCTTAGTATATAAAGTGCTTAGAATAGTACCTAGTTTGTTAATCTTGAATAACTATCAACTGTATTCCTCTTTTCATATAAAAACAAACTACAGTTTACTCAACAAAAACAGTCAGTGAATAGATATAGCCCTGGAGGTTGTCAAAGCAAGCACTGAATTGAACCTTAAGGCTCTGATTCAAAGCAGAATGAAAGAAAAATTGTAAGCCCTTCTCTCAAGGGGCATTAACCCTAATAGACTTTGAGTGGTGTAGAAATAGATCCAGCTAGGCTTCTGCCTTTTTCCAACTTTGGTGCTGCAAGGCAAAAACATTTGTAAGACTCTAGTCAAGAGTACAACTGGAAGCCCATGCACTTTATGTCTAAATATTTAAAAGTTATAAATGAAGCTATACAACTACTAATTAAAATAAGCTCTATCCTCTGACATACAAGTATGCATTTACGTAACTGGGCAAGTTATGCTTGAATTTACTGTTATTGCACACTGTAGACTCTCCTGCTAGAATATGGTAGTACAGGGAGAGCTGTCTCCAGGCCCTTGTCTGCCCCAACTGTGGCTTCATGATGAGACTCCTGCTTCATTGCGCTCTCTTCAAAAGGAGACCCTTAATAGCCCTTTTGGCATGAGGGTGAGCGAAGTGGAGGCTAGTGCCTTCAGGTGGAAGAACTCAAGAAGCAGGCTTGGATAAGCCCTGGAAAATGATTCGGGGTCATGTAGACAAGGACCAGGTACTAAGTGTGGTCTGGAAGGCAAGGTGCTGTCACCAGATGAGGACATTCCCTTGGTCTTATGCTCTTCTGGTTTCAGCTAGATGGAGACTAGAACAGGGCCCTCTAAAGCCCAGCACCTGGAAAAGGAGCCCTTCTTGCTCACATCTAAGGACAAGATACTTAAGGTGAACATTTTGTAACAAAAGGGAAGACTGCACCCTGAGCACAGAATCAGGAGGACTAGGTTACAAAGCAGAATGAGTTATACCCACAGATAAAATATCAGACAAGGAGTTACACATGTGTTGTGACAATGGCACAGGAAAACTTCACATTTGGAACTTTTTTAGTCTTTTTTTTCTTTCTTTTTTTTTTTTTTTATTTTCCTCTCTTTCTTTTTTCCCAGAGTCTATGTATGTATACTGTTTCATCATACAAAATTAGCTTTTTGTGCATTTCTGGTCAACTAGCAGAAAAGTGATGTAGTCCTTGAGTCTTTTTAATAGAAAAGTTTAGACAGCTTTTACTTAGGTAAGAAATCAACACTTTTATGTACAAAAGTCTTGGACTGTTCTTGCAAATAATACAGCCCACCTAAGACTCTCTGCCCAAAAATCTATCTACAAAAGACAATAAAATCATTTATAGTTTTAAAATAAAGATTTAAAACATAATATTGTATTCTATTCTTTCTATTTCCCACATAAAGGAGATCTTTAAATCAATACTGGGAAATTAGCTGTCTATCCAGAATTACTACATTTGGGAAAGAATTCTGAATGTTAGGCAGTTACTTAAAAACTAAGGTTTTCATTATTCAGATTATTGTACCACTAAGATTAAGATATCATTTCTTTATAATGAGTAAAATCACAGCAATTTAAAGTTGGCAGAGATTTTTAAAATCCCAAATCATTGACATGGAAGGTATATTAAAAAAATTCAAATGGTTGAGTGAGTTGTTCAAGACCATAGAGGTAAATTTGGGCTGGAACTCAGAACTCATTCCAGCGAAGTGGGTTCTACTCTGTAATGAGGTATCAACTATAGGACTGCGAATAAAAAATATGTTCCTAGATTTTCTTGGAAGATTTAAGATAAGAAACAGTGGTAATAAAAGAAGGAGAAGGTAATACAGCATTAGAGTAGCTATAGAGGAGATTCTTCTGGGTCAGACACACAGATAGTTGCCACGTCTTCCAGAACCCAGTGCCTAATCTAAAACTGTTAGTGTACTATTTTTCTAAAGAAACTGGCTAATTTAAAGACTGGAAAAAAAAGAGGCAGAAAGCATAGTGAAGAGGACACCATCCAGAATGTAAAATACTTTTAAAAACCCAGTCTGAATTTGATTTTAATCATCATCTCACCCACTTGTAAATTTCCAAGAAGTACAGAACTATACGGCACAGAACATGAGTCAGTCTTTTTCTTCACAGAAATCACTTTTTGCATAGCTCTTTGGGGGAAAAGAGCAGGGTTAAATGAGACCAAATACTTTGCATGTTTGATTTGAAGTGGATCTGACAATGACACACCAAGGAGGCATCTGCAATGGTAGCAAGAGCTGGGGTGGCTAAGCAGCAAGCTAGAGGCTTAGAAATCTATAACAACAGAGAATCAGCCCAAATAGGAGTAATTTAGGACTGCCTGTCACTTGTGACTCTTGGACCAGTTGTACAAGGAGGACTGGCTGGGATTATACAATGGCCTTGAACTTGTTTTTAGGTATAACTAGCTGTCTGGACTTGCCTCCTAAATTTAGCACACAGGAGGATAAAGGATTTAAGTAAAACTGAGAGAAGGTTAGCATATTCTCCACTGAGATAGATTTCCTCTTAAACAAGGAGGTCTCAAGGGCACATGTTTCAAGGAATATTAAGGCACTTAAGATGGGAGCTTCTGTTTTAAAGGAAAGCCTAATTGTCACAAATTGCATATTCACCTGGCAGCCTGTCAACACAACTCATATATAGCACCTTGAGAAGTGGGAAAGGCTGCGTCATTCCAAGAGTAAAGTTGGAAGTGAATTCATGACTGCCCCACAGGAAAAAAAAAAATCAAACATGTTTTATATAAAATACAGTAAAAAATAAAGAAATCTCTTTCCCAGAATCATAAAACACTATAGATGATAAAAATCCTTGAGATCATCTATTTCAGCTTCATAATTTGGGAGAATAGGAATGAAGTTCCAGAAAAATTAGGGGGCAGCACCAACATTAAAGAATTAATAAACAAAGCCAGTACAGACAGTGGTTTAAACAGACTAAGCTAGTGTCAAATTGCCTTAGTGTGAACTCTGGCCCCACTAATTACTGGCTGTGTAACGTTGAGTAAAACGCTTTCTGCATGCCAGTTTTCCTAAGTGTAAGTGGAGGGTCATAGTCTCTATAAATAAAGTATGTCATATAAAATCGTTTGCACCGTTGCAAGACAGATGGTAAATAATAAGAAAATGAAATTTATTAAAAGGAAGAATAATAAGATGATAATGATGATGACTTCAATATTTGGCAAGAATCAGTCCAGGATTTACACTTTTGCCCTCTAATATTCACCAACGATTTCAGAGTCAAAGTTAACTGCAGTCAACTGTAGTTAAAAGACAGGCTTTTCTAATGAAAGAGCTAACTGAAGTATCAACAGGATGGAGTACTACTGGAAGAGTTGAAGAGACTGAGGTGGATAAAAGGACAATTAAACCTTAGTGGACACGGAGTTGTCAACATCAGCTTAAGACAGAGAGATCAAGCGAAGGGTCACAAAATTCTGCCTTCAGTCTTATTCTAGATAACATATTCATAAACACCCTCAACATAGATATAGAAGATACGCTTATCAAATAGGGGACTGGAATTATATTGATAAGGCAAGATATTAGCAGACTACAGCCAAAAAATTAATCTAAAAAGAAAATTAGTCATATTAATTTAAAAATCAACTGCATAGACAAAATACAAAGATGACATGTGTCAATCTTAAATAAAACAGTAGAATGTCAAAAACATTTAGAAGTTTAGACCTAAAATTATGCAAAATCCAAAGAGCAGTAAATGTATTGATGAAAAATCCTTGCACTCAGTGAAAATTATGAGCAAACATTTTACCATGAATTTGAAAAGCTAAAACTATTGCCTCTTTGCAATAACATTAAAAGGAAGAATTCAAAGTTCTAAGAAAATGAATGGTAAGAAAGTGAAGGAGATGAAATAAAAGCTGATTTCAAGAAAGAGGTAGACAAAATGTAAAATCAATGCAGCAGTAAAGATGCAACTGGAAGGCATGCAAGAGTGAAAAAACAAAACTCTGAATAGGAAAAAAAGCAAAATTTTAAAAAGAAATGGAAGAAAGTATAAAAATGAATGAGAGAGAAAAATGATACAGAAGACCATCAAAGGGAAATCCAGCATATACCTAAGCAGTGACTTCAAAGAAGGAAGCAACCTTTCTGGGTAAAAATAGAGAGTCACATTTTTTTCTGAAATAAAAGTATACTTGAATATACTTGTGGAAAAGTCCATGCTAGATATCTAGAGTGGATACCAAGATGTATCAACTTAAAAGTACAGAATTTCTTTAACAGCCAGAAACATAAAATATGAATGGTAAGAAAATCCACAAGAACATTCAAATCTGTGATTGTTGACAAACATTCAAAATTAACTTAAAGAAAATATATGCCAAGGAAATTATATCAAATCAAATGATTCTTCAGCTATAAAGACTATACACAAATGGTATTAAATATATGAAAATTGAGTAAAATTATTCCTGTGGGTTTTTCTGGAAAATTAATAGAGGACAAGTTCAGCCTCCAACAATGAGTATGAGGAAACCACAGCGACAGTACAGGGAGAGAACATTGAATGGTAAATAACTGGGAGTCAAAGGATATCATTTAAAGCTGATATATCAAATAATACAAGCTTATTATTTCATTTGATGCTGCTGCTAAAAACATATCCGAGACTAAGTAATTTATAAACAAAAAGAGGTTTAATGAACTCACAGTTTCAGGTGGCTGGGGAGGCCTCACAATCATGGTGGAAGGTGAAAGGCATGACTTACATGGCAGCAGACAAGAGGCAAGTGAAAGGAGAAACCCCTTATAAAACCATCAGATCTCGTGAGACTTATTCACTACCACAAGAACAGTATGGGGGAAGCCACTCCCACGATTCAATTATCTCCCTCCAGGTCCCTCCCACAACATGTGGGGATTATGAAAGCTACAATTAAGGATGAGATTTGGGTGGGGACACAGCCGAACCATATCAATAAGAATAACAGCATTTAACTCTACAAGGATAATTTTAAACAAGACTTAAATTGACTGAAATTGAAGAGTAGAGGGGAAAGGAAGTGGGAATATGCTAACTGTATCATCTCTTTTTTTCTTCTTTAAAAAAAGGATACATTTATTAAACAACTTTTTAAAATGGAGGCAACCTTTCCTAAATATGAGAACTACACATAAACACACAGGAAAATCAAAAATATAAAACACATAACAAAACACACATAAAGCCTGTGCAGTGGCTCATGCCTATAATACCAGCACTTTGGGAGGCTGAGGTGAGAGGATCACTTGAGTCCAGGAGTTCAAGGCCAGCCTGGGCAACATGGAGAAACCCCATCTCTACAAAAAATACAAAATTTAGCTGAGCATGATGGTGCATGCCTGTAGTCCCAGCAGCTCAGGAGACTGAACTGAGAGGATTGCTTGAGCCCTGGAGGTCAAGGTTACAGTAAGCCATGATCATGCCAGTGCACTCCAGCCTGCACGATGGAGTGAGACCCCATCTCAAAAAAATTAAATAAAATAAAATTTTAAACACGCACACACACACAAAGGTAGGAATACAAAAAATATTTTGGCATAACTAATAAGAAAATGTGTAACATGATTTTATTAAAATAGAAAAGACTAGATTATAGAAAAAGTTCAATGCTTTGCAATATCCCCACAGTTAATATTTCTATTAATAAAAGTGAAATCTATCAATGCTTGGGCCTTACCTGTTACTGTTTTCATTTACTCTACTGCTGACCTCCTTGCTGTTCTGGAACATGTCAGATATGCTCTCGCCTGGAAGCCTCTGCATTTAATGTTTCATTTTGCTTTCTCTAGTACGTTCCCACATTCCCATAACCAGCCACCTCATATTGTCTAGAACGTTTCTCAAAGATCTTGTTCACAGAAAGAGACTTAGACCATGTTTAGAAAGAAATAGGCAAGAGAGATGAAAACGACTTGTGTGTGTGCACAAACACATGTATGTATGTATATATTGGTTTGTAAAAGGACATAAAATATTTTTAGAAATTTAAAGAACTTAATAATTCTTACCTTCAAAAGGAAGGACATTGAGCAGTGGAGAAGCAATGATGAGAGGGGGATTTTCACTTTATACCTTGTAATAAATTGGATATTTCAATCATGTGCATGTATGGTATATGTTTAAAACTGTTTTAACATGATGATACATTGTGATGAGAACCAAAAGGAATGTCAAAAGAAAGTTGTAAAGTGACTTTTTAGACTAGGAGAAGAGATTAACCGGGAGTAGTGGAAATTACAGATCTCCAGATAGAAGAGAGGGATAAAGACGATCTTAAAATCAAGCATCAGCATTGCATATGCACAGAGGTACAAGTCGCTTAGTATAACTGAACTACAAAGGAGAAGGCAAAGTGTGGGAGAGTTGACGCTGGTAAAACAGGCCAGGTGTATATACTACGTTGAGTCTCTTACATCTCATTCTGGAAGCAATAACAAGCCACTGCAGAATTCCAAGTGAAACCTTCAAAAACATTGCTACATATCAGAAGTTAGTTGAATGTTTTTATATAATGCCACATACAATAACTTACAATATAAAACCCATACAATCAGCTCAATTAGTCTATAATAACCAGTTTTGTTATAAATGTGAAGACATTCTAACTTTTACAGCGTTCATGAGACTATAAATTGGTCCAGCCACTTTGGATAGCAATTTGCAATATCTATTTCTGTTGAAAATGGCATTTTATACATCTCAGTAATTCTATATCCAAGAAATACTCATGTAAAAACCCAAAGAAGCATGTACAGGAGTTTATTGCGACATGTTTGTAATATCAGACCTTGGAAGACAAAAGAGGAGATAAATATATTAGGGTACATTCAAAAATATTACTCATAGTTAAAATGAGGAAGTGAAAAGTCACATCACAGCAAATACAAAAAAAAAAAAAA